>NC_081428.1:39364077-39476577 GCF_949786415.1 Peromyscus eremicus | reverse complement strand
TCCGTATCCAGTGCTAGGGTATGGATGAGCACGGCTGAGTTCTCCAGTCTCTCCTCGTCTCATTGTGCCACTGCTTATGGATTAGAAGGTGGCCAACTACAAAGGCCATGATAGATTTTCTAACCTTTCAAGGCCATGAAGTCCCTATTGCAACTTCTCAATGCCGTTGGGTGAAAGTAGACACCGGAAATGCACTCTAAACTAAAGAGGGCAGCTGTTCCCTAGTGAAGCTTGATTTATTCACTAGGAGTGGTGGTACACACCTGTAATCTTAGTCCTTAGGCCTAAGACAGGATGATTGCATGTTCAAAGCCAGCCTGGGTTGCATAGTGAAATTCTCTGTCCAAACAAAAGAAACTTGCCAAGATGAAAATCATTTTTAAAAAAGAATTCATTTATTTTTATTTTATGAGCAGTGATTGGTGTTTTGCCTGCATGTATATCTGTGTGAGGGTGTCAGATTCCCTGACACTGGAGTTACAGACAGTTATAAGCTGCCATGTGCTGGGAATTGAACCTGGTTCCTCTGGAAGAGCAGCCAATGTTTTTAACTGCTGAGTGCTGTGGGATGTCTTTCTGTATGCTGTGACTATGTGTTGCTCTGATTGGTTGATAAATAAAGCCATTTGGCCTATTGCAAGGCAGCTTAGAGGCAGGCAGGAAATCCAGGAGAGAGATAGGAAGAAGAAAGGCAGAGGCAGAGGCAGAGGAGAGGCAGAAGAGATGCCATCCCGCTGTCCAGGGAACAGCATGTAATGGCACACAGGTAAAGCCACGGAACATGTGGTGTCATATAGATTAATAGAAATGGGCTGAGTTTAGTTATAAGAGCTAGCTAGCAAGAAAGCTGCCACATGCCATGTAACTGATAATAAAGTTTACTTGGGTCTGAGCAGCTGCAGGACCGGGTGGGACACAGGAAAACTTCCAGCTCCAGCCCAATGAAAACCATTTTATGAACACTGAAATAGGAGTTTCATAGACATTATACTGAAGTTCCCTCATAGGCTATAGATGAGAGCTGACTATCTAGTATTTTAAACAAGTTAATTTAAAATAGGAGTAAAACTCATTAGCAAACATACTTTAAGTCCTTTGTGCCATTAAATATTCAATCAAATGAACTTTAAGGTGCATTTGATGAAGGTGATATCATTGAATTTTATGATAGTTAATTTGTAAAAATAGCTGTTCTTGAATTTTTAGAAAGCACAATGGAAAGACACAATCAATACCCCTTTTTGAAAGTTATTAGTTTTGTCCATGGATTCTTAATTCTTTAGAAGCCTGGTAAATGCAAATGGAGTCTGTGAAGCAAATTCATAGGCTAACTATACAAGTGTTTAGTGACTACAGAAACATTCCTTCATTTTACAGTCAGCTCAGCATCTTTGACTTCCGTATCTGTGGATTCAACCAACTGCTCATGAAAACATCACAACAAAAAACAAAAGCAAAGATAATAAAGACGGTTGTCTATATGCAGACTTTTTGGGTTGTTATTATGCCCCAGATAATAAAGTGTTTATATATAGCATTTATGTTGAGAAGCATTCTAGAGAGGATTTAAATCATTTGTTCTCAACCTGACCCACAGGGGTTACATATCAGATATTTACATTATGATTCATAACAGTAGAAATATTACAGTTATGAAGTAGCAATGAAATAATTTTATAGTTGGGGTCACCACAACATGAAGAATTATATTAAAGGGTCATAGCATTAGAAAGGTTGAGAATCACTGGTCTAAAGTACGTTGGAAGATGTAGTGTCTACTCCACTGCATTTGAGGGGCTTGGACATCATGGAATTTGGCATACATGGAATGAGGGAGGTTACTGGAATCAATCCTCAATAAACACATAGGGCTGACAAGAATGTCTTGTTTTGAAAGGACTTTCTGATCTTATTTACAGTATTTTGACAAGTATTTATGAAATGCCTTGTTATTGGGCAAACCCCATGCATAGAGAAATAAATAATTTTTGGGTTTTGTCTTTTAGGAATGCATAGGGTGATGATTCTTTTTTTTTTTTAAACTTTATCTTCTTAGTGCCCTTGTGGTATAGTAAAATGAGGATTTGTATTTGTTTCCTTTTGGCTAGTGAGGACATTTTGTCTTAGAGAGACAGATTGTCTTTTTGGAAGTTACACATGACTAAGAGATGTCAGATTTCTTGACCAATCAGAATTTGGATTTCTGTGCTTTTCATGATTGTAGCCTGCTCTGCAGTATGTATTATTGCTACAGTGCTGAGGTCTGGACCTGTTCAAGAGATCCAGCTGTTTAGTTACTTCTTCTTAGGGTGATCAGACAGTGGAAACAACCCTAGATTTTGAGGTTACTCCTAGTATTGAAAGGATGGTAGTCATTGGCTGACTTCTTACAGTCAGTATACAGCTCAGAAAACAATTAAATATGAAATCACTACATTGTTATAGAATGTTAGCTAAGGCACAGTTTCCAAAACTGTACAGTGTTATCAGGTAGTATCAGTCAATTGGTTGAATTTATTTGTAAATTTGATATGCTGATGTTCCGAGTTGTGCATGAATGGCCGTGTAGAACAGAAATAAAGAATATACACTCTGTCCTCCTTTGCCACCAGCATTTAGATGCATGTGAAATTTTCGATTTGCTTTTTATTGTGTGCAATCCCCACTTATTACACATACTGAGTAGGACCCATTTGAAAGGAATAGATAGTATCATCAATCTGGCGGACCCACCTCCTAACTTCGACTTCAAGCGTTGTAAGCACGCTCTTTCTTTCTAGAAGAAGCATTGCTAGAGAGGCATTGTCTGAGTTCCCCTGAAACACTCTACTCTTATTTAACTTGAGTGATGATATATAAAATATGTACACCCAAATAGCTGTTTGGGGTATCTGGGCTGAGAGAATAAGGGTGAACCTCTCTTCCATATGATTGATGCCTAACTGATGGGTTCCAGGATGACTCACATTGAAATGTACCTGGTGCCACAGTGGTCGGCTACCTCAGGTTACTGAGTGTGGGGCCAGTACAGCTTTCTTCAATCAGAAATGTTCTGTCTACCCTCTTATGGACTTCCTTGGCCTCTTGAAATTTAAAAAAATTTCCCTCATCCTGAATGGTCTTTGCACTTTATGGCTTACCAGAATACAGCCTTCTTGGGTCACAGTGATGTTCTTGGCTTTAAGAATGCATGGTTTCTTGGTATTGCAAGTATTTATTTGAGTTCTTGTTCCTGGACAAAAGCATGATAATAAATTACAGTATCTCTCTGAGTCATTTTATGTTTCTTAATGAATTTATCTTTACTAGACAAGGTATATTATAGGAGACATATTATCTTTAGATGAGCAATGCAAATACTGGGGAGGCAAAATGATATTTTGTTAGTGAAGTACAAGGTTGGTAGTCTAACACAGACTTCCTGATTTGCATAGATTTCTCATGCAAGAACATTTATCATGATCTCTCCTTTATGTTTAAAAGCTATGCAAGGCACATGCTAGGTTTCCAGTAAATAAATGCTTGACTATTTTTGCCCAATTTTTCACACAACGAGGAAGTAATTTGAGTTCTGTTAGGCACAGCCTCATCTTCTTCCTCTTCTCCCCGCTTTTCTTCTCTCTCCCCCTTTTCTTCATTTTTACCATTCTTTCCTGTCTTAGAGTCATGCTGACACTACAAGGAAGTTTAATAGGTTGTACAGATGCCTTGAGGAGGAGCCCAGCTTTCTGGATATGCAGATGTGATCTATCCACCAGGCTTGCAAAGACTGCGGCATCCTCATTGAGTTGTGGATGGTCCAGAAACAGTGTCTCTAAACGAGTACCAAGAAACAAATGTATGAAGAAAATAGACTTTCTCTGCAGGGTAAAAGTTGTTCCTTTTATACTTAGGGACAGAAAATATTTCAGCTTAAGAAATGAGGTGCCATTTAAATGGCAAAAATTCAACTTATCTGTTTATATTAGTGATAACATCAATCATTTTGTCGCTTTTGGAAGTATTTATTGAGGTACTATGAGCTAGGCATTGTTCTGGATGCTTGGAATGCGTTATTCTGATGTTTGGAATAATAATTGTGTCTGTCCAGATGGCAGGAGAGATAGAGCATGACCCATGTTGTCAGTGTGAGAAAGAACCCCCACCAAGGAGGTGACATGTAAGCTGAAGCATATAAGCAATAGGCAGGCGGAGGAGGATGTGCATGTGTGTTCATGAGCATGACGAGATGTGTGGACTGGGAGGAAATAAGCAAAGAGAAGGGAATGGGCAAGCAAAGATCCGAAGGTGATCAGTATGTGGTGCCCATGGTCTGCGAGTATGTCAAAAGACCAGAGGTTCCCAAAGAGCAATTGGGAGTGTGACATGGTAAGTTTTGACCAGAAGGTGTCCTCTTATTGTTTTATGCCTTGAAAACATCACATAATTTCTTTCCTTAAAGACAAGGATTGAAAATTACTAATGGATTAACATTTTAGTCTAAAATATTAAAAGGCTTTAGTTGCTTGAGGGATTGAGGACATGACACTTTCACACGTCATAGTAGCTTTCAGTCACATTCACCCCCTTATGCTCTCTTGTCCTTGTCTTATTCCCACTAGCCCCCTTCTCTATTCACCTAGCTCCCCTTCTACCTTGACGTCTTTTTTATTTGCAATATGGCTGAGGGTCTCTTTATAGGAGTATCGGTTATCACTTTTAAGAGTCCTAAGTTACCGTTTAGAACAGGAAGCTTGTCAGACCTGGGAGGAAAACAACATTGAAAGGACCCAGAATTTCTTTTCTTCAATGTAATCAATTAGGGTTTTCTTGTGTTAGTGGGGGAGTGTTGAAGGGGTCTGGTTACTTACAGGCACCCGTTACAGACTAGAGTGTTACCTGCACTGCTCAATCAGCACTGGTCCAAACTAGACAGTACTTACAGGAAGGAAAGATTTAAGACCACACTGCGTGCTTCCTAAACCACAAAAGACAATTCTTTCCTATTGATCTTTTTAAAATGGGAAATGCACCTACCAACTGTGTGATTTTTGCATTGGCTAGGTCATGTATTCTTTCCCCATAGGAAAACCCGTGAGTTACAATCAAAAATTTCTTTTGCAAGCTCAAACTCAGAGGAAGTTGAGTGATGTGAATGAACGCTATCATCAAACCAGGGCAGTTTGTTACATTTGCCTTTAATCTATGGGGGATACCGTTAAAGAAGGCCCAATACACTGGGGCCTGTGCAAAAGTACAACTCTCCCCTCTAAGAGGATAAGAGAGTTAATTCTGGAGTCAACTATGAGTGGCTGTGTCCTAGGAACACAGGTTCATGTTACCCAAATTCCACATTCTGATGTGGTAGAGATTTCATGGAGTTTTATGGTAACAGAATAAACAGTAACAGAAGCCACGTTAAGTACAGTGACAGAAACACGGATAGGTGGGCACAGAAAAGCAGGGAATCTCAGCTGTAGTCCTTAGATGGTGTCTGATGGCATTTTTTTTCAAGACAGCGTTCTCTGTGTAATAGCCCTGGCTGTCCTAGAACTCTTTTTGCAGATCAGGCTGGCCTCAAACTCACAGAGATCCTCCTGCCTCTGCCTCCCGAGGGCTGGGATTAAGTCTGACGGTAATCTTAGCTTTCGGATAGTGGAAGCTAAGGGTCTGTTTGCACAATCCAAAGGATTTATCTAATAGTCACAAAAATGTTAGCTCCCACAGGGAGGATGATAATACATGTCTATTAATTGGACTAAAGACGGCCCAAGATAATTTACTTCTGGTCTTGCAACATCCCAAACTTTCCCATCATTAAAGTCCTAATCAGTTTATTGGCCTTTCTGAAGGTTCAGTAAAGGTGATGTTCATTCAGAGAACTCATTCAGGGAACCTTGTTTCATGCTGGTCATAAACTTTCCACTGAACATAAATTACTGGCAACTCCTTCCATGCAGGATCCATAATACCATCTTCTTTCTGTTGACATTTTTTCTTTAGATATGTAAACAGTTTGAATACCTTTTTCTTCTTATATTCAGACAAGTCTGTAGTTGGAAGGTTTCTCAGTCCCCCCAAGCCCCCACAGTCCTGTGGCCTGCTTATAAAATAATCACTCAGAACCTTATATTAATTATAACTGCTTGGCCATTAGCTCAGGCTTATTACTGACTAGCTCTTACACTTAAGTTAACCCATAATTCTTATCTTTGTTTAGCCACGTGGCTGGTACCTTTTTTCAGTTCTGCCTTGTCATCTTGCTTCCTCGGTGTCTGGCTGGCAACTCCCAACTCTGCCTTTATACTTCCCAGAATTCTCCTCGTCTGCTTGTTCCACCTATACTTCCTGTCTGGCAACTGGCCAATCAGCATTTTATTTATCAACCAATCAGAGCAACACATATTCACAGCGTACAGAAAGACACCCCACAGCACTTCCCCTTTTCTGTCTAATCAAAAAGGAAGGTTTTAACTTTAACACAGTAAAATTACATATAACAAAATAGTTATCAAGTAGGAATTACAATTATAATATCTAGTCCATTCGTATTTGGCAAAATTAAAGAAAATACTCTATCCTATATTTATGAGTCTAAAGTTTCATATCTAATTTATCTTTCACATAACCAAGGAGAATTATAATTATAACTATCTAGTCTTCAACTACATCAAAGACCCCAGAAGGATATAATATTACCTAAGTAGACAGAAAGAGCATTGCAAGCAACTTCTAAAAGTCTAGAATGACTGCCGGGTGGAGGCAGAGCCAGGCGGATCTCTGTGAGTTCGAGGCCAGCCTGGGCTACCAAGTGAGTTCCAGGAAAAGCGCAAAGCTACACAGAGAAACCCTGTCTCGAAAAACAAAAAAACAAAAAAACAAACAAACAAAAAATCTAGAATGACAGAGACAGCTGGCTGCCTGGACAATCACCCAAGGTTCCTTTGCAACATTGGGGCATCCATCTTCAGCCTATAGGCCTAGAGCCTCCAGTCGCTTCTCTCTGTGTCCTGTAGAATATCTGGTAGTCTCCTCTGCAAAGCAGGAACCTAAAGGACCACTCGCCTTGTTTTGGCAAATTCAGTGGTCATTTTTCCATGGTCTTGCATATCCAGTTGATACAACATTTTGTCAAGCAGTCCAGGCAAGAACTTGCCCAAATGGCCTTTTTGTGCCAAGAAGAAGATAAACTCTGTATAGATTGTCCTTGATGCCCATCCTCCCCTCTGAAGTAAATCGGTGCTGCCAGGAGCAGACATGTCTCATTGTCCAGAAAGTCTTAAGTTTTTAAAACATTTTAATTGCCATATTCTGTAGATCTTTGTAGGTCTTTGAAGTGTTTGAAGATTACCTACCTAATTGAAATATATCCATGTATACCTAGAAAACTTAACAAACATGACTATAAGTTTGTTTATCATAGATGACTAATTATTAATCTATATTTCTTAATTATACAATTTCAAATGAGCGGTACACACATAATACATTAAACAAGAGTAGAAATATATATACAGTATAACAAAATTAACTTTAAATTTGTAATAAACTAAAATCTATAGCAATGTAAAACATTTTACACAAGTTGTTGCTCTTTAAAAGTAGAATCAATAATCTACCATTTTATCTTATCATATCTATAATATTCTTCCTTTTCTTTTTTAGAAAGAGATTGCATTTATAATCAACCCCCTTTAAATAAAAATAAACATTTATAAACAATATTTTGGGAATTTGGACGTAGCTTCTCGTACCACTTCCTGGTGAAAGAGGGCACTGGTAATCTTATGGGGATCCTGAGAAAATTAAGAATTATAGTTAAATCTTGGCTGTAGCATCTGTGAGGATGGATTGTTTCAGCCAGTTGCTTTGAAGCTGATTTGGATGTTGGGTGATCTGGACCCGTGACCGTGGCTTACCGGTACTTTACATCTTGTTTCTCCTGCTGGCAGCTTGCAGCGTCTCCTTCCTCTCCTTTCTTCTCCCACTATCTCTCTCTCTCTTGGATTTTCCTGCTTGACTCCATCCTGTCCTGCTATAGGCCAATGCAGCTTTATTTATCAACCAATCAGAGCAACACATATTCACAACATGTAGGAAAACATCCCACAGCACAAGTCTAGATTTCTACTCATGTAATAGACACTGAGTAACTCTCAGGATAAATTGCCAAGCTGACTACTAGGACTAGAAACTTAGAGAGACAGGCAGTCACAATAACAAAACCTTTTTATAAGCACATGACAACTCTAATCAAGTAGGCACACACTCTATTATGTATGTATATACTCACACACATATGATATACTCATACACATATCTACATATGTGCACACAAATATTTAAGTAATTTCATGGGAAGATGCCGCCTGTTTTTATGTTTTGATTTGTGTGGGGCGTTTACCCAACCACCCCCACAGTTCCCCAGAGTTTTCTTGAGTGCGAGCAGCAGGAAATATTAGATAGAAGGATTTATTGCGGAGAATATCGCGGAGATAAACAGATAGAAAATAAAGGATAGCCTCGAGAGGGCCTGGAACCTATTCCAACGGGCCCCGACTGTCTCTGCCCCAGAGACGCCAAGGGGTGGAGCAAAAGACCTCCTCCCCCAGCACAGGCAAGTGCAGACCATCTCAGACACCTGCACTCAGGCCCGTGGTCTAATCATCCTCTATGAGGACCTGCTGGGTAAAGCCACGAGGAACCCGAGAATGGGCTCCCACAGGTCCCCCTTTCTTAATATATAAAAAAATAACTATTAATGGCTTACAGCAATCTCCAAGCTGTTACACCTCCCAATATGGAGTAGAGGATGATATAGATGGCATTTCTCTTTTGAATTAGGTCCAAGGTGACTACAGCAGTCTTAGCTGCCTCAAGCCCTTTCTAAGCCAAAAACTCTTAAGGCGACTACAAACTTAAAGAATCCCTTAGCTTCATCATTACCATTAACAGGTTAACATAAATATTGCTATACATAGTCACAATTCTCTCAATCTTATAACACAAAGCAAACTCTTAACAGAACCATTTGAATTAGCATATATGGTGCTAAATATAGTTAACAATTTTCTCCGCCTTACAACTTTAACTCAATCATTTGAATTTTCTTGCTAACAGAACATAGGAAAAGCTTCGATGTATTCACATCAAACTTAAATATTCCTTAACTCCACAAAACCAGGGTGCATTAATATCAATAGGGTAAATATAATTTCTGCAAACATAATTCAACCTCATAACTCCTCCTTTTCTTTATAATTTTTTAAACAAAATCTAAAACCTAGTTAGAAGAACCCAAACTCATACAATTCCTACAAACCCATATTGAAAAGCAATCTTCTCAATCTAACCATTAACACTTTGAAAACTTAGCAAAACATCCAAAAGCAGTTTCTTAATAAAACTCTTTACACTTTAAAAGTAGTCTGTTAATATACCCCATTTGCATTTCTTACTAACAAAAACATGACATTAATCCCTCAAACAACTTTTGAAATTAGACTAAGGAATATTAACTCTTCCCCCTTTCTTTATAATTTAAGCAAAATCTCAAGCCTAGTTAGAAAACCCAAACTTTTCAATTTAAACAGTTCCATTTGTAACACAAAACCAGTTCTGTATGTAATTCCATTTTTACATAAACAGTTCCACAAAACAATTGCATTTTTAACACAGAATACATGAATCACCAATTAATAAAGCATATATGCATACACATCTTGACTCTAGGTAGAAATAATAAATTTCTTCATTTAAGCAGTTCCATTTTTAACCCAATTCCAGAAAACAGTTCCTAGGTCATTACTATAAGTAAACTCAAAATTGTCCCATTGTAATGAAATTTCTACTATTCATTTCATTTCTTAAGTCCCAAAATTCAAATGATAAATTCTGGTATGAGCCTTCCAATTATGAAGAAATCCATAACCAAAATCTTTTTGTAGTTTTATCTCATTTTAAGTTCAAAAAGTTCAAACAAGAAATAAATTCTGGTATCAGGCTTTCACACTTCAAAATATGAAGAGACGTTTTTCAACCAAGACTTTTTGCAGTTAACAATTTTTGTTCAAACAAGCGTCTCTGAACTTTTATTCTCAAGCCAGAGACCTTTTTAGGTACAGTAGTATTCTAAACCGCACCGTTTTTTATGTTAGCTCAGGTTTTTCTGTGTTGCGTTGATTTTTCCACGGATCTCAGCTGTGGATGCCTTGTGCTGGTTCTCGCGTCCGCCATTCTTAGCTTCTTAGCGTCTTCTGGAGCTTTTGAAAACCGCTCAGACTGCCTGTTTTGCAGTCTGCTAGGACACTAAGTTCTGTATCTCAGGTTTTTTCAGCATATACATTAATAGACTCACACTTAACATTTACACTTTTTCACAAACTCACATATAACCTTTTGTCTTGCAAAGCATTTAGACTCACATTCAACATTTTACAAACTCACATATAACGTATTAACATCTACTTATTTATACACCTTAAGGAAACTATAGAACTACTTTAGCAAATATATTTCTTATTACTTCTTATATACTTATCATATTTCTTATGTTCATTCCATCTTTACTTCTTTTTTTTTTATTATATGTATATTTATTTATTTATTTATTTATTTTTTTTTTAATTTTTATTTTGCAATACAATTCAGTTCTACATATCAGCCACAGATTCCCTTGTTCTCCCCCCTCCCGCCCCCCCTCACCTTCCCCCCAGCCCGCCCCCCATTCCAATCTCCTCCAGGGCAAAGCCTTCCCCACAGACTGAGATCAACCTGGTGGACTCAGTCCAGGTAGGTCCAGTCCCCTCCTCCCATGCTGAGCCAAGGGACCCTGCATAGGCCCCAGGTTTCAAACAGCCAACTCATGCAATGAGCACAGGACCCGGTCCCACTGCCTGGATGCCTCCCAAACAGATCAGGCCAATCAGCTGTCTCACCCACTCAGAGGGCCTGATCCAGTTGGTGACCCCTCAGCCATTGGTTCATATTTCATGTGTTTCCGTTTGTTTGGCTATTTGTCTCTGTGCTTTATCCGACCTTGGTCTCAACAATTCTCTCTCATATAAACCCTCCTCATTCTCGCTAATTGGACTCCCAGAGATCCACCTGGGGCCTAGTCATGGATCTCTGCATCCAGATCCCTCAGTAGTTGGATGAGGTTTCTAGCACGACAATTAGGGTGTTTGGCCATCCCATCACCAGAGTAGGTCAGTTCGGGCTGTCTCTCAACCATTGCCAGCAGTCTGTTGTGGGGGTATCTTTGTGGATTTCTGTGGGCCTCTCTAGTACTTTGTTTCTTCCTATTCTCATGTGGTCTTCATTTACCATGGTCTCCTATTCCTTGTTCTCCCTCTCTGTTGTTGATCCAGCTGGGATCTCCCACTCACCCAAGCTCTCTTTCCCTCGACCCTCGCCCTTCACTACCCCCACTCCTGTCCAGGCTGTTCATGTAGATCTCATTCCATTTCTCTGTCGTTGGGCGATCCCTGTGTCTTTCTTGGGGTCCTGTTTTCCAGGTAGCCTGCCTGGTGATGTGAGTAGCAGTCCAGTCATCCTTGTTCCACATCTAGCGTCCTGTTATGAGTGAGTACATACCATGTTTGTCTTTCTGAGTCTGGGATACCTCACTCAGGATGATTTTTTCTAGATCCATCCATTTGTCTGCAAACCTCATGATGTCATTGTTTTTCTCTGCTGAGTAGTATTCCATTGTGTATATGTACCACATTTTGTTTATCCATTCTTCAGTTGAAGGGCATCTAGGTTGTTTCCATGTTCTGGCTATTACAAACAACGCTGATATGAACATAGCTGAACAAGTGCTCTTGTGGTGTGGTTGAGCATTCCTTGGGTATATGCCCAAGAGTGGTATAGCTGGATCTTGGGGGAGATGGAGTCCCAATTTTCTAAGAAATCGCCATATTGATTTCCAAAGTGGTTGTACAAGCTTGCATTCCCACCAGCAGTGGAGGAGAGTTCCCCTAGCTCCACATCCTCTCCAGCATAAGGTGTCTTCAGTGTTTTTGATCTTAGCCATTCTGACAGGCGTAAGGTGGTATCTCAGAGTTGTTTTGATTTGCATTTCCCTGATGATTAGGGATGTTGAGCAATTCCTTAAATGTCTTTCAGCCATTTGAGTTTCCTCTGTTGAGAATTCTCTGTTTAGTTCTATAGCCCATTTCTTAATTGGACTGTTGGGCATTTTGATGTCTAATTTCTTGAGTTCCTTATATATTCTGGATATCAGTCCTCTGTCAGATGTGGGATTGGTGAAGATCTTTTCCCATTCTGTAGGCTGTCGCTTTGCTTTGTTGACCGTATCCTTTGCCCTACAAAAGCTTCTCAGTTTCAAGAGGTCCCATTGATTGATTGTTTCTCTCAGTGTCTGTGCTACTGGTGTTCTATTTAGAAAGTGGTCTCCTATGCCAATGTGTTCAAGACTACTTCCTACTTTCTCTTCTAGCAGGTTCAGAGTAGCTGGATTTATGTTGAGGTCCTTGATCCACTTGGACTTAAGTTTTGTGCACGGTGATAGATATGGATCTATTTGCAGCCTTCTACATGTTGATATCCAGTTTTGCCAGCACCATTTGTTGAAGATGCTTTCTTTTTTCCATTGTGCACTTTTGGCTTCTTTGTCAAAAATTATTTGTTCATAGGTGTGCGGATTAATATCAGGGTCTTCAATTCGATTCCATTGGTCCACATGTCGGTTTTTATGCCAGTACCAAGCTGTTTTTATTACTGTAGCTCTATAGTACAGCTTGAAGTCAGGGATCGTGATGCCTCCAGAGGTTGTTTTATTGTACAGGATTCTTTTGGCTATCCTGGGTTTTTTGTTTTTCCATATGAAGTTGAGTATTATTCTTTCCAGGTCTGTGAAGAATTGTGTTGGTATTTTGATGGGGATTGCATTGAATCTGTAGATTGCTTTTGGTAAGATTGCCATTTTTACTATGTTAGTTCTGCCTATCCATGAGCATGGGAGATCTTTCCATTTTCTGACATCTTCTTCAATTTCTTTTTTCAGGGACTTAAAGTTCTTGTCATATAGGTCCTTCACTTGCTTGGTTAGTATTACCCCAAGGTATTTTATGTCATTTGTGGCTATAGTAAAGGGTGATGTATCTCTGATTTCCTTCTCCGCTTTTTTGTCCATTGTATATAGGAGGGCTACTGATTTTTTGGAGTTGATCTTGTATCCTGCTATGTTGCTGAAGGTGTTTATAAGCTGTATCAGTTCCTTGGTGGAATCTTTGGGGTTGCTCAAGTATACTATCATGTCATCTGCAAATAGGGAAAGCTTGACTTCTTCCTTTCCAATTTGTATCCCCTTAATCTCCTTATGTTGTCTTATTGCTCTGGCTAGAACTTCAAGTACTATATTGAATAAGTATGGGGAGAGCGGACAGCCTTGCCTCGTTCCTGATTTTAGTGGAATTGCTTTGAGTTTCTCTCCATTTAATTTGATGTTGGCTGTTGGCTTGCTGTAAATTGCCTTTATTATGTTTAGGTATGTTCCCTGTATTCCTGATCGCTCCAAGACCTTTATCATGAAGGGGTGTTGGATTTTGTCAAATGCCTTTTCAGCATCTAGTGAGATGATCATGTGGTTTTTTTCTTTGAGTTTGTTTATATGGTGTATCACATTGACAGACTTTCGTATGTTGAACCATCCTTGCATCCCTGGAATGAATCCTACTTGATCATGGTGGATAATTGTTTTGATGTGGTCTTGGAGTCTGTTTGCCAGTATTTTATTGAGTATTTTTGCATCAATGTTCATGAGGGAGATCGGTCTGTAGTTCTCTTTCTTTGTTGTATCCTTGTTTGGTTTGGGAATCAGGGTAATTGTAGCCTCATAGAAGGAGTTTGGTAATGTTCCTTCTGTTTCTATTGTATGGAACAATTTAGAGAGTATTGGTATTAACTCTTCTTTGAAGATCTGGTAGAATTCTGCACTGAAACCATCTGGTCCTGGGCTTTTTTTGGTTGGGAGACTTTTAATGACTGTTTCTATTTCGTTAGGGGTTATTGGACTATTTAAATAGTTTATCTGGTCTTGATTTAATTTAGGTATGTGGTACCTATCCAGAAAATTATCCATTTCTTTTAGGTTTTCCAGTTTTGTGGAATAGAGGTTTTTGAAGTATGACCTGATGATTCTCTGGATTTCCTCAATGTCTGTTGTTATGTCCCCCTTTTCATTTCTGATTTTGTTGATTTGGATGCTCTCTCTCTGTCTTTTGGTTAGTTTGGATAAGGGCTTGTCTATCTTGTTGATTTTCTCAAAGAACCAACTCTTTGTTTCATTAATTTTTTGTATTGTTCTCTTTGTTTCTATTTTATTGATTTCAGCTCTCACTTTGATAATTTCCTGGCATCTATTTTTCCTGGGAGACTTTGCTTCTTCCTGTTCTAGAACTTTCAGGTGTGCTGTTAAGTCACTAGTGTGAGATTTCTCCAGCTTATTTATGTGGGCGTTTAGTGCTATGAATTTCCCTCTTAGTACTGCTTTCATAGTGTCCCATAGGTTTGGATATGTGGTGTCTTCATTTTCGTTGATCTCTAGGAAGTCTTTAATTTCTTTCTTTATTTCTTCCTTAACCCATTGGTGATTCAGGTGGGTATTGTTCAGTTTCCATGAGATTGTAGGTTTTCTGTAGTTTTTGTTGTTGTTGAAATCCAACTTTAGACCATGGTGGTCTGATAGAACACAGGAGGTTATTCTAATTGTTTTGTATCTGTTTAGATTTGCTTTGTGACCAAGTATGTGGTCGATTTTAGAGAAGGTTCCATGGGGTGCTGAGAAGAAGGTATATTCTTTTTTGTTAGGATGGAATGTTCTGTAGATGTCAATTAAGTCCATTTGAGTCATGACATCAATTAAGTCCTTTATTTCTCTGTTAAGTTTCGATTTGGGGGATCTGTCCAGTGGTGAAAGTGGGGTGTTGAGGTCTCCCACTATTAATGTGTGGGGTTTTATATGTGATTTAAGCTTTAATAATGTTTCTTTTACATATGTGGGTGCCCTTGTGTTTGGGGCATAAATGTTCAGAATTGAGACTTCATCTTGGTGGATCTTTCCTGTGATGAGTATGTAATGCCCTTCTTGATCTCTTTTGATTGATTTTAGTTTGAAGTCTATTTTGCTGGATATCAGGATGGCTACACCCGCTTGTTTCTTAAGACCGTTTGATTGGAAAGTCTTTTCCCAGCCTTTTATTTTTAGGTAGTGTCTATCTTTGAATTTGAGATGTGTTTCTTGTATGCAGCAGAAAGATGGGTCCTGCTTTCGTATCCATTCTGTAAGCCTATGTCTTTTTATAGGTGAATTAAGTCCATTGATATTGAGGGATATTAATGTCCAGTGATTGTTCATTCCTGTTATTTTTTGGTGGTGATGTGTGTGTACTTTTCTTCGTTGGGGTCTACTGCTGTGGCTTTATCTATTGCCTGTGTTTTCGAGGTTGTATCTGACTTCCTTAGGTTGGAATTTTCCTTCTAGTGCTTTCTGTAGGGCTGGGTTTGTGGATAAATATTGTTTAAATCTGGCTTTGTCATGGAATGTCTTGTTCACTCCATCTATGAGGATTGAAAGTTTTGCTGGGTATATTAGTCTAGGCTGACATCCATGGTCTCTTAATGTCTGCATTACATCTGTCCAGGACCTTCTGGCTTTCAAAGTCTCCATTGAGAAATCGGGTGTTATTCTGATAGGTTTGCCTTTATATGTCACTTGGCCTTTTTCCTTTGCTGCTCTTAATATTCTTTCTTTATTCTGTACGTTTAATTGTTTAATTATTATGTGGCGAGGGGACTTTTTTTGGGGGTCTAGTCTGTTTGGTGTTCTATAGGCTTCCTGTATCTTCATAGGCATTTCCTTCTTTAAGTTGGGAAAGTTTTCTTCTATGATCTTGTTGAATATATTTTCTGTGCCCTTGAGTTGGTATTCTTCTCCTTCTTCTACCCCTATTATTCGTAGGTTTGGTCTTTTCATGGTGTCCCAAATTTCTTGGACATTTTGGTTCATGACTTTGTTGACTTTAGTGTTTTCTTTGACTGATGAATCCATTTCTTCTATTGTATCTTCAACGCTAGAGATCCTCTCTTCCATCTCTTGCATTCTGTTGATTATACTTGCATCTGAAGTTCCCAATCGTTTTCTCAGATTTTCTATTTCCAGCATTCCCTCTGTTTGTGTCTTCTTCATTTTTTCTATTTCCCTTTTCAGGTCTTGGACTGTTTCCTTCATTTGTTTCATTGATTTTTCTTGATTTTCTTTCAGTATTTTATTGTTCTCTTCCAGGACTTTATTGATTTCTTCTAATTTGTTTGCCCTTTCCTCTAGTTGTTTATAGCGTTCTTCACATTTTTTTGTCTTTTCCTCTACACGAGCCTCTAGCTTCTTCATGATGACATTCATAAGGCTATTTTCTTCTGCTTCTTCCAATTTCTGATGTTCAGGTCTAGGTGTTGGAGGAGGGCTAGGGCCTGGTGATGGTGTATTACTATTCATTTTGTTGTATGTGTTTCTGCCTTGACGTCTGCCCATCTCCTTGTGGTTCGTTCCTGGCCTTATTCGCACACTTGGTTCAGAGCTGACAGATTCAGGAAGTCTCTCTCTCTTGTCCAGATGGGAGCTCTCTTGTCCAAATTGGAAGTCCGGGACAGGATGGAAGCTCTTGTTCAGAAGGGAAGTCCGGGGGAGGATGGGTGCTCTCCTCTCTCTCTCTCTCTCTCTCTCTCTCTCTCTCTCTCTCTCCTCCAGATGGGAAATCCACGGCAAGATGGGAGCTGGGGGCCAGCCTCTAAGTCTCAAGAAGAGGCTTGGGGCTCAGGCGGATGGGCGTGGGGGCAGGGCGTGGAGACTGCAGGGTCTGCCAGGGGTCTTGGAGAAGGAGATCCTTCCCGGTGGGGCTAGAAGGGCACCTGCCCAGGGACCAGAACCTGGGGCCAAGTTGGGCAGGTCTTCCCTGGAGTTGCTGGTGCCCAGGGATGGGGTCCGGGGCAAGCTAGGGCACTCACCTGTGCTTCAGAAGGGAAGTCCTGGGCAAGATGGGAGCTGGGGGCCGGCCTCTAAGTCTCAGGAAGAGGCTTGGGGCTCAGGCAGATGGGCGTGGGGGCAGGGCGTGGAGACTGCAGGGTCTGCCAGGGGTCTTGGAGAAGGGGATCCTTCCCGGTTGTGGTAGAAGGGCACCTGCCCGGGGACCAGAACCTGGGGCCAAGTTGGGCAGGTCTTCCCCGGAGTGGCTGGTGCCCAGGGATGGGGTCTGGGGCAAGCTAGGGCACTCACCTGTGCTTCAGAAGGGAAGTCCGGGGGAAGATGGGAGCTGGGGGCCGGCCTCTAAGTCTCAGGAAGAGGCTTGGGGCTCAGGCGGATGGGCGTGGGGGCAGGGCGTGGAGACTGCAGGGTCTGCCAGGGGTCTTGGAGAAGGGGATCTTTCCCGGTTGGGGTAGAAGGGCACCTGCCCGGGGACCAGAACCTGGGCCCAAGTTGGGCAGGTCTTCCCCGGAGTGGCTGGTGCCCAGGGATGGGGTCTGGGGCAAGCTAGGGCACTCACCTGTGCTTCAGAAGGGAAGTCCTGGGCAAGATGGGAGCTGGGGGGCCTGGCCTCTAAGTCTCAGGAAGAGGCTTGGGGCTCAGGCGGATGGGCGTGGGGGCAGGGCGTGGAGACTGCAGGGTCTGCCAGGGGTCTTGGAGAAGGAGATCCTTCCAGGTTGTGGTAGAAGGGCACCTGCCCGGGGACCAGAACCTGGGCCCAAGTTGGGCAGGTCTTCCCTGGAGTGGCTGGTGCCCAGGGATGGGGTCGGGGGCAAGCTAGGGCACTCACCTGTGCTTCAGAAGGGAAGTCCGGGGGAAGATGGGAGCTGGGGGCCAGCCTCTAAGTCTCAGGAAGAGACTTGGGGCTCAGGCAGATGGGCGTGGGGGCAGGGCGTGGAGACTGCAGGGTCTGCCAGGGGTCTTGGAGAAGGGGATCTTTCCCGGTTGGGGTAGAAGGGCACCTGCCCGGGGACCAGAACCTGGGCCCAAGTTGGGCAGGTCTTCCCCGGAGTGGCTGGTGCCCAGGGATGGGGTCTGGGGCAAGCTAGGGCACTCACCTGTGCTTCAGAAGGGAAGTCCTGGGCAAGATGGGAGCTGGGGGGCCTGGCCTCTAAGTCTCAGGAAGAGGCTTGGGGCTCAGGCGGATGGGCGTGGGGGCAGGGCGTGGAGACTGCAGGGTCTGCCAGGGGTCTTGGAGAAGGGGATCCTTCCAGGTTGTGGTAGAAGGGCACCTGCCCGGGGACCAGAACCTGGGCCCAAGTTGGGCAGGTCTTCCCTGGAGTGGCTGGTGCCCAGGGATGGGGTCGGGGCAAGCTAGGGCACTCACCTGTGCTTCAGAAGGGAAGTCCTGGGCAAGATGGGAGCTCTCCATCTTTACTTCTTACAAGCTTATTATCATCACTATTAGATTCTCTTAACTAGACAGGAAGTACATACATCATTTCTAAAGTTTAGAGTTTATAGTCAGCTTTGTTATAAAGCACTGGGATTTAGTGAGTGTTGTTATAGAATTGTGATAGTTGTTGCTAGGGGACTGTAACATTCTCGGGATGATGCCACACTCCAAAGTTGCCAGTTCTCTCAGCCATTCCGGAACTGACAGAGATGCACTGTCAGTGGTAGACAGTTTTTAACTAGAGGCTGTCCCTTCACCCAAATTCATAATAGTTCCTCTAAGTGCTTCAATTCAGACAAATGTTTCTATTACAGCAGTACTTTTGGTTTGTTCTACTGAAAAACTTCACTTCACCATGAGGGTGAAATTACCGTATTTAGCTGCTGTAAGGTCTTTGCTCAATACCGCACAGCTATTAGGTGATATAAAGTATTTTTCTAAAGAAGCTAGTAAAGCCAAAAGCGGCACAGTTCCGAACTCTATTTCCTCACTGTTTGCATTAACCAGTGACAAAACCTCAGAAACACTAATTGAGCCACTTTCATTCTGGTTCCATTGTAGGAACATCATTGGAGCTGACCTTTCTTAGTTCCAAGCTCCTTACAAAACGCTCTGGTAATCACCGAGCTTCATTCTCCTCTTGTGAAAAAACACAAACATGTCCTTGACCCCATATTAACACAGGATTGGGACCCTTCCACAATCCGGAGCAGGGATCTTTCCATTTCGCATTACCCTCAGCTAAAGGACCAGGAAGATTGGAGTGAACTCTAATATGGCCCACAAAGCATGGCAGCTTTCTTTTGTGGAATAGCGTCTTGGATTTGTTGAAACATTTTGACTTGGTTGTTGTTAGTTCCAATATTTTCACCAAAACTGTTACTATTCAAAGGAGTCAAGAACATAGATGTTCTTTCATGAAACATATCCTTCATTAGCTTACTCAGAAAAAGCATTTTCAGGATTTAGTATTTTCACTTCATTAGCTTTAACTCCTGATATTATTAGCAGCTGTAATATTTAGCATTGATTTTTTATAAGGAACTTTCAGGTGAAGCAACTCTTGCAAGACAGCTTTTCTGAAGTTTCCCATCTATAAAGCAGTCATTTCTTTTTGAATGCCTGTTTCTTATCCCCTTAATTAGATTTGCAATTGAATTACTCATTGCAGGCAGTTTGTTCAAAAGGCAAAGAACTTTTTTAATGTCACATAAGTTTCTTCATATCTAAGACAACGTTCAGTGTATAAACTGCTTTCCCTTGTTTTAAGGATTTTAAAGTGGCTTGTTTGCTCTTAAAGGTAGCTTTTTGTCATCCAACTACGGTTAAAAACTTTGCACAGCTATTAGGGTAAATAAGGCATTTTACCAACGGAGCCCCAAACCGCGAAGCACCTAGTTCCGTATCCTTTCAATTTTTCATTGGAACTGACACTTAAACTCTTAGACGATTTTCCTCCTTATTCTTCTAAAGGCTGTATTTTAAGTTTACCATAAACATTTTCGAGCTGACAAACGTGTTTCAGGACAATGTCGCCATCTTTAGCGGAAAAAACTACCTTTCCCAGAATGCATTTCCCTTATATCAGGCCATAATAATATCAGTCCCTTATATCATTTCTTTATATCATTTCCCTTATATCAGTCATTTCCCATAGTTCTTTTTGGGTCTGAGAGTCAACTGGTTCTTTTACCAGACTTGCTTACAAATTCTTGCCCGGGAGGTTTGAACAAAGTTTTTTGCTTTTGCAACAGGAGATTTGAACAGGCATTTTACATTTTCAATTATGGGACATTGGGAGGTTTCTGGTCTCTCCTCAGCTGGCTTTAACAGGTGTCTCTCCTTTAATTGACACTGGCCCCCAAATCAGAACTGCATCTGCCTCGTTAGCGCGCATTGAGGTGGGCAATTTCTGATAGCAACTTTCCTTGGGGTTTGTGTTTGTCTTAGCCAGTCAGTGAAAAACATTAACAGTTTTTTCATAGCTCTTTCAGAGAGATTTTCTCCCACTGATCTATCTCATTTTGCTTGTTCCTTCCTTCCCCAGATGCAGAGCTTCAAGTATCTGTGGCTCTGTACCTCTGCTAGCTGCCCTTGGAAGTAGGGGCTTTTTTTTCTCCCCCCCGAATCTGCCTCAAATTCTAGCAGCTTTTTCAGGTCATATTTTTCTGGGGAGGAATCGGTCCCTTCTGTTTCTTTAGAGTCTTTCTCCCAGACAGTTCCCAGTTTGGTCTCAGTTTATCCCCTCTACCCCAGAAACAGTTTCTGACACTACAGTGGCGGCTTTCCCTGCTACTGAAGGTAGGGGCTTTTTGTCCGTTTGTTTTCTGGGTCTGTGTGGTTTGCGTACAGACTGAAAATCTAACAAGGGAGGTTTTTGCCATTTCTAAACTCCCATTAGAACAGGTGTTTTGTTTCATCAGGCCTTCACCTGGCCCAGTCCCCCAGTGGGTTGCATTTGCTTGTCTGGGTGCTCAAGGACAGAGCTTATTCCAGAGGCAATCACCCCTCAGGGCTACACTCCCTCATCTCAGGGGAGTCAGTTGAAACAAAGCTTTTCTCAAAGAGGTGTTTTCTCTGACAGAAAAGAAAGCTTTACTCCTGGATAGTTCTGTTCTGCCCTGGCTGGGCTCTTTCCCCAGACAGCGTTCTGACTCAGCAGCACAACTGCTTCAGACACAGTTCAGCTTTACTGTTTTCCCAGAAAGGTCCTTACTGATATAGGAAAGCTTTTTTCAGATGTCTTTTTGCAGCAGTGGACCTACCAACCCGGGACTTGTAGGAAAGCAGAGAACTGTGCTGTTCCCACTGGCTTTAGCTTTGGTTGTTCATTAGCAACCTTCCCCTGGGTTCTGCACCTTCCTGCCTCAGCTCTGTGCTCCAGGAAGTTTGCCACTGCAGGAACCCTAGTATCCCCAAAATGCACCCCAACTCAGAGAAGCTGCTGGCCAGTCCCTCTGGGTTTTTGCTCAGAAGAGAGGATACAAAGCTAACAGTTTGCATTGCTTCAGGGGATCTTTGCATTAGGACACTTAGGAGCACCCTTTCATTCTGAAATGCTCAACTCAGAAACAAAACCCTTGATGCCTCAGCTCGGTTGTAACTGAAAAGCTTGGCTTTTTTGCTTTTCTCAGGTAAAGTTTTCTGCCCTTTTGGGCTCTCTGTAGCTCTTTACCCACACTTCACCAAGCGTTTCCCTCAGGGTACTCTGACCCACTGTCTTTTACTAGCTTGAAGAGACAGAGCTTAGAAGAGGTTTTTAGGAACTTGTCCCTGCCTCCTGCATTGCAGGGAGGATTTTTAAGGCTTGAAAAACAGAACTTAGAGGTTTTGCTGTCTTAAGAGGTTTGTTGTTTTTCCCTTAGAGCTAATCACAGGTGGTCCCCATACTAATATCTTCAGGTGATTCTAATTTTTGTCCTTCTGAGAGAAAGTTAAAGGCTTTAGTTTTTAAGTTTGAGAGCTTTTGAGAAAGATGAAGGCTTTTTAGAGTTTTTTCCCCCAAATTTTCCAAGAAAAGCTTTAAGAGAAAGGTTTTTTTCCCAAGAGAAAGAGCAACTTTTCCCAAAACTTCCCAACTTTAAACTTTTTGGCTTTTTACATCCCCATTTTTGCCTCAGGGAGAAATCACTTTCTCCTGCCGCTTGGACTTAGCATTTCAGCTGCCCCAGGTCAAAAGCTTCCACAGGAAACTTATTCTTCCCCATAAGCTCGAAGAAGAGCTTTTTTTTACTACCCAAATAGCCCAAAGAAAGATTTTTTTCCCCCAGTTTGCATTCAGAGCCCCCAAGTTAGAAAATTGAAGAGTTTTTCTGTCTAGTTGCCTTACTTATTTTTTCCTACACAATCTTACACTTCTAAGTTTTTCCTACACTATTTTACTACCCTATGCCTTATACTTATTTTTCACAGATAGAAATTGAGAAAGGGATAGAAGATAGAAAATTTTGACAGAAGAGAATTTCGCTGCAGCATCGGACATCCTTCCAGTCCGCTTTCCTTTTCTCTCGAGGATAAAACCCCTGCCTCTCAAAAATATATATAAAAAATATATATTTTCCATAACACCGGCATGCCTCATCCACTGGCAGGGCTGAACTCAGCACTTTCGCCAAAAACTCTGTAATAAAACTATTATTTTCCTTTATCTTTAGTCCCTATTACTTTGTCTTTAGTCCCTGTTCATTTGTCTTTAGTTCCCCCTTTTTTTAGTCCCCCCTTTTTTTCTTTAGTCCCTTTTTTTTTCTTTAGTCCCTGTTCGGGCGCCATTCTGTGGGGCGTTTACCCAACCACCCCCACAGTTCCCCAGAGTTTTCTTGAGTGCGAGCAGCAGGAAATATTAGATAGAAGGATTTATTGCGGAGAATATCGCGGAGATAAACAGATAGAAAATAAAGGATAGCCTCGAGAGGGCCTGGAACCTATTCCAACAGGCCCCGACTGTCTCTGCCCCAGGGTTTTTATAGAGACGCCAAGGGGTGGAGCAAAAGACCTCCTCCCCCAGCACAGGCAAGTGCAGACCATCTCAGACACCTGCACTCAGGCCCGTGGTCTAATCATCCTCTATGAGGACCTGCTGGGTAAAGCCACGAGGAACCCGAGAATGGGCTCTCACAGATTTGGGAGTCATTTGCTGCCATGGGATGTCTGAAATAGATATCTTCCATCGCACATATGGTTTGAGTAGTGTTTTTTGGGAAGGTAGTTCTTACCTCCAGAGGTATCTCGTACACCAGATGTGAAGGCTGTGTGAAGAGACAAGCTGGGGGGCAGCGCGGAGACTGACACAGAGAATGCTGGGTAATAGTTTGGTCCTGCTTACTTCAGAACGCAGGTGCTGAGGCAGAACCCTGACTCCACCATATCTCCACTGCAGAATTTCAGGAAGCCTTTTGACGTCTTTAAAACTTTCATATTGTTTCCTTAGCAATATTCTGAAAATGATAAAACTTTTAATAAGCTCATTGTGAACACTAAATGAGATAAAGGCATAGTGAGTGCCTCGCGTGTTGAGAGCACTTAAAAACTCTTAGTGTTCAGTTGTTAGACGCCTGGGTGAGTGAGTGGGCGAGTGACTGTCCAGGAGACATGTTCCCATTGGCTTTCCAACTCCATCGTCTCATATCATTTCTTCAAATGGCTAAGAACGTGTAAAACAACACACCAGGAAACAAGGAATTTGCTCTCCCTCCTTTATTCCACCTTCTTTTCATTTGCTTATATGAAGACTTAGTGAAAAAGCTTACTTTGTAAATGTTGCTTGTCAGCACGTCCTATTGTTTCATTTAATTCATTAACAAAGGAATCATCAAAAAGAAAAGAGATGAAAGAAAAAAGGAGAAAAAAAACCCGTAAGGATTTCCAAGTTAAATATAGACTTAGAAAGTGTCAGAGGGTTGTAAAGAGGTCAAAAACCATGTCATAGCGGCCTTTCCAGTTTTGTCTTAGATTTATTGAACTGTAAACTCTCTGAGCTGCCACTCAGAAGTAGATCTCCTGAAAGGGTCACATAGCTGTCATTCTAGAAAACATTCTAGCCTGCTGTCTGTCTATCATCTGTCATCTATCTATATTGGAATAATAAGTTGCTTTATTTTCAAATTTAACTTTTTACCTACAAGTATGAAATTTTTTTCTCCTCAGTAAATAGCTGTGGTTTAGTATCTAACTTTTCTGGTAGCAATAATAAGGAAATGTGAGAAAAATTTTATATTATTTTGGGGAAGTGTTAGAAGTTTTGTGTGTGTGTGTGTGTGTGTGTGTGTGTGTGTGTGTGGTGTGTGTGTGTGTGTGTGTGGTGTGTGTGTGTGTGTGTGTGTACACATACATGCATACCATACAATGTATGCTAGAGTCAACTTGTGTGAGCTGGTTCTCTCCTTCATACTGTGGGTCCAGGAATTGAACTCAGATCATCAGGCTTGGTGGCAAACTTCTTCATTGTCTAAGCCATCTACGCAGATCGGGATATCTTTTTTTAAACAGAAAGTACAAGCTGTAACAAGACTTGATGCAAGAACCATCTCTCAAAGAAGATAAAGAGACAGGTCATTCTGGAGCCATATATAAATTGACTATGGCCTGGGAACATAGGTTTTGGTTGCATCAAATTCCATGTTCCAACATGACAGTAGTTTCATGAAGTTTTCATAGTATTGGAACAAAAAAAGTCATCAGTTGGCATATTTTAAAAATACAATGGTGGAAATATCAGGGAGGTGGGTTATGGTAAAGTGGGACATCTCTGTTATAGACCCTCAATGTTATCTTAGTTTTGAGGTTGGTGGGAGCTCTAGGGGTCTGTTTGCATATTCCAAAGGATTTATCCTAACTGGTGTTAGGTGACACACAGAAGTGGACAATAAATGGCTATTAATTTGGCTCTGGACTTGCAACATCCCAGCCTCTCCACATCACTGAAGTTCTGATTAGTTTACTATAGTTACATCTTCTGTCCAGGGACTGTGGTTCACACAGGGAAAGCAGGAAGAAGGGAACTAGTGAGAAGAAAGGAGTTGGCTTTGAAAGAAAGGGAAACAGTTCAAACTGCGGGGCATGAAGAGCCTCCGATGCTGTGGTAGGGTTCACTCTGTGGCTTCCTTAATTCTTTCCTATTGTTAGAGCTCTGACCCTCCATTCTCTGGGGGATGGGGAGGAGGTTTTGATAGAATCCATGCTTTTTCAGACTCCCTCTCTTGGCCTAATGTTGTCTACAGACCCAAAGCCTCTTTCTGGTGCCTTCTTAGCTGGACCTAATCTGTTCTCCTGTCATCCACAGTGGGATAGACGTTCACTATGCAGTTACCTTCAATGGCGAGGCCATCAGCAATACCACCTGGGACCTCATAAGTCTTCACTCCAACAAGGTGGAAAACCATGGCCTGGTAGAGCTGGATGATAAACCCACTGCTGTTTACACAATTAGTAACTTCAGAGATTATATCGCTGAGACGCTGCACCAGAACTTTCTCATGGGAAATTCCTCTTTGAATCCAGACCCCAAGTCTCTCCAGCTTATCAATGGTGAGTTTGAATATCATTCCTGACATCCTTACATAGTTTTCCTTTCTTTTTTTTAATATTCATTATTTTATTACAATTTTTTTTTTAAATTTTGCAATACAATTCAGTTCTACATATCAGCTACGGATTCCCTTGTTCTCCACCCTCCCACCCCCCTTACCTTCCCCCCAGCCCACCTCCCATTCCCACCTCCTCCAGGGCAAAGCCTCCCCCGCGGACTGAGATCAACCTGGTAGACTCAGTCCAGGTAGGTCCAGTCCCCTCCTCCCAGGCCGAGCCAAGCAATCCTGCATAGGCCCCAGGTTTCAAACAGCCAACTCATGCAATGAGCACAGGACCTGGTCCCACTGCCTGGATGCCTCCCAAACAGATCAAGCCAATCAACTGTCTCACCCGTTCAGAGGGCCTGATCCAGTTGGTGACCCCTCAGCCATAGTTCATGTGTTTCCATTCGTTTGGGTATTTGTCCCTGTGCTTTATCTAACCTTGGTCTCAACAATTCTTGCTCATATAAACCCTCCTCATTCTCACTAATTGGACTCCCAGAGATCTACCTGGGGCCTAGCCATGGATCTCTGCATCCAGATCCCTCAGTAGTTGGATGGGGTTTCTAGCACGACTATTAGGGTGTTTGGCCATCCCATCACCAGAGTAGGTCAATTCGGGCTGTCTCTCGACCATTGCCAGCAGTCTGTTGTGAGAGTATCTTTGTGGATTTCTGTGGGCCTCTCCAGCACTTTGCTTCTTCCTATTCTCATGTGGTCTTCATTTACCATGGTCTCCTATTCCTTGTTCTCCCTCTCTGTTGTTGATCCAGCTGGGATCTCCCGCTCCCCCAAGCTCTCTTTCCCTCAACCCTCGCCCTTCATTACCCCCACTCATGTCCAGGCTGTTCATGTAGATCTCTTCCATTTCTCTGTCATTGGGCGATCCCTGTGTCTTTCTTGGGGTCCTGTTTTCCAGGTAGCCTCCCTGGGCATTCTTTTGTCCAGATGGAAGGTCTGGACATAGTTTTCCTTTCTTTTTCAACATGGTATGGTAAAGACTAACCCCGCTAATATATATGGTTCTACACTTTCTTAGACTGCACAAGACAGGACCCATCCTGATAAATGGAGCTTCATCCCTACAGTCATTTGGGGTAGATCACTGATGGGCTTCCTGGGATGTATCTCCACAGAAGGCCACAGAGCAGGAAAAGTGGAGAACAGCATGGCTGTTAGAAACAGTCTGAAGGGATGGGAACAAAGTATAAGAAAAGGAAAGCAGAGGCTGAAAATACAAATCACAGCAGGCTGTGGTGTTGCAAGGCAACCACAGAGTGAGCTGTTGAGAAGGCCAGTTGGTTAAGGCTTACCAGTCAGCAGAAAAGAAGGAACCATGGAGGAGAGCTAATGCAAGCTGGCTGAAAGAGCCAGACGCCCCGCCCAGAAACCTCAACACTTAAGTTTGACCTTCCATAGCTATGGAGATCCTGTCATGGGTCATAATGAGCAGATGGAGCTGGGATTGTAAAGGAGAGGGAGACCACTGTGGGTTTGGAGGCTAGAATGGTCTTCCCGTCACCCTGGGGCAAAGCTCGCTTTCTGTGCTGTGCCAGCATCATTCATCAGAGACAGAACTCTAATTTATTTGCCGTTATTGTTTATTTTCTGTTTGCTTTGCCATGATTCCTTCACTTATGGGTCCTTTAATCTTTAAAACTTCTAGCATAATGTATTTTACTGAAGTGAGAAAATAGAAAAATATAAGTTGCTAAAGTGGAAAATGAGAAACATAATGATGCCTTAAACCATTTATTTATTTATTTATTTATTTATTTATTTATTTATTTATTTATTTATTTATTTATTTGAGTGTGTGCACACCACAGTGTATGTGTGGAGGTCAGAGGACAATCTGTGGGAGTCTATTCTTTCCTTAAACCATTTGGATCCTGGGGGTTGAACTCAGGTTGTCTGGGCTTGGCAGCAGGTACCTTTCCCACTAAGCCACATTGCTGGCCCCAATGATTCATTTTTAGAGGAAGAGGGTAAGATACATTAAATGTAACACTCTAATTGATCAAAGAATGATTTATGAGTTATGAATCCCTGAGACCTAGGGCATGTTCTGCAACCCTCCAGAATATTTATGGATAGAAAATGGAAAGTGACATATAAGAAACAAGACCAAGGTGCAGAGAGGGATTAGTTGTTTAAAAATTAGCTTTCGCCTTATTTGAGCATGGCCTCATGAAAGCTCAGCTTTTGTGATTGGCTGCCCATCTGCTTTGTGTTACAGATTTCTAAATTTGGCTTGCCTTTTATTTCTACACTAAGTCAATCAGGTCAGGGTTTGAAGGACTGAGTTTTGTGAGCACAGCACCTTGCTTAGGCCATGTTAATTTGCTGTAATGCCTGTGGCTTCCTCCTAGAGTTGAGTGTGTGTATGTGGGCTGGTGTATGTGTCTCAAAAGTGATGTTTTACATTGTCTTTCCTCAGTGAGAGGAGTTTTGCTCCCCCAAATAGAAGACATAGTTTGGAACACCCAGAGTTCAAGTCTTCAGGTGACAACACCCGCTATTCTGGTAAGCCACCATGCCTCACCCCAGACCGAGCCCTGAAACCTCTCTCCTTTGTAACCTCTGCTGCTTACTTTGGCCTTGAGAATTGACCTCACCGCTCCCATTTCAAATATTCTTTTGCATGTCCCTGAATCATTACTCACAGTGGTCAGCTCAAGGGGACCAAGCGTTGGTTCAGAAACCTTAAGCCTTCCACAGTGGTTAAATGAAGTTTGAATTGCCAAACACCAACACCACATGTGGTAGAAAAAGTATCTGTTGCTCATACTTGTTTGAGGTTAATTAAACTGTATGTGCCCACTGAGTTCTTTTTAGGTTACCCAGAAATAGTTATTTTTTTATTATTAAATAGCTAAGACTGCAAGTCAATATTCATAAATACAGAGTAGACATTTTTATTTCAAGGATGATATATTCAAGGAAGTCGTGCTATGGTAGTAAAATAATGTGTGGAAGGGGAAAAGAGTGAAGATATTGACAAGCTAAAAAATAAGAGGCACCCTAAAACTAGTCCTTCTTTTAGGTGAATTTTGTTTATTATTGTTTTATGTGTGTGTATCCATAATGTATGTGTGTGGGGGGTGCACATGAAGTGTGGAGGTCGGCAGACCAGTGTTGGTTCTCTCCTGCATTTGTGTGGGGTCAGGCCGCTGAGCTCAGGCTGCAGGCTTGTACAGCCGGCATCTTTACCCAGAGATCCATCTCCTCTGCTCACAGCTCTCCTTCTAAATGGGAGTGAAGCATTTCCATCGACACACAAACAGAATGGAATGACTCTTCCCTTCTGTTCCTACTCTCCTCTTTCCCCACCACATCTCTGTTTTCCCTGCTAGGGAGATGTCGAGAAGAAAAGACTTCCTCAAGTGTGGTTGAAGCAGTAGGGTTGACACTACCAAGGAGAAAAGACTTCCTCAAGTGTGGTTGAAGCAGTAGGGTTGACGCTACCAAGGACCACAGGAGGGCTCCCTGGGTGTGGATGGTGGTTCAGTGATCTCTTGTTAGCACAGGGACCTGGGGCGGGGTGGGGGGCACTCTCTTCACATCCAGCAGCCACAGATCATGTTCTTGCTTTCTTAAAATGTCTTCTTTGTTCAATACCAGCTGTTTGAAATTGTTATTTCTTGGTATTAGAACTCTAATGGAAAACATTAAAAAAATTAAGATTGACATTGTATCATTCCCCCTTTCCTTTCCCCCCTTAACCCCCAACCCCCACGAACCTCGCTCTCTCTCAAATTCATGGACTCTTTCTTTAGTTGTTCTCCCTCCCTCTCTCTCTTTCTCTCTCTCTCTCTCTCTCTCTCTCTCTCTCTCTCTCTCTCTCTCTCTCTCTCTCTCTCTTACACACACACACACACACACACACACACACACACACACACACAAACACAACTTGCTCAGTCCATAGACTGTTACTTATATGTATATGTTTTCAGGACAACAATAGAAATTTAGAAAACAAATTCATTTGATCACTGATCTGTACCGCCATCTGTTTTCCTGGGCACCTTAAAGTATGGCGTCATACCCTTTTCACTGAGTGCTCTGTTAGAGAAAGAAAGGTTGAGGATACTGACGTCAGATGGCACATCAATCAGGTATTTGCTTACCCATCCATTCAAATATATTTAGTTTGTGCTTTTTATGTGCCAGGTACCAGGGAAACTAAACTGAATAAGGTCTGGTCCTCTGCGTGAGAAGTTCGCAGACGGGTGGTAGACAGATTTCTAAACAAATAAGATGACGTACTGTTACGGGCAGTTACCGGAGATGACCACACAGACACAGAGTAGAGCCAATTAAGTCTTTATTCCACCCAGATGGGACCACACCCAAGTGTTCGGGGACCAAGGTGCGGCCCTGAGTGTCCAGAACATCGGGATTTTAAAGACAGAGACCTCTTCCAGGTATCTTACTCAGCAGCTGCAGGGGGCTTCGCAGAGTAAGCAGTTTGAAGTGAGCAGAACGGTTTTATACAGAAGCTAAGTTAAGCGGTTAGCCAGCGGGAAGGCAGCTAAGATGAACGGTTAGCTGGAGGAGAAGAGTCTGCACAAACAAGCAGTTTTAGCTAAGGCTGAGATAAGTTAACTAGGACATCCTGACCATTGATTCATAGAATAGAGTTGGCTAGTTTTCCATGGAATTCTACATCAAAGAGACCAGATTCTAGTTAAACCTGGAAACGGCTTCAGCGAGAACACAAGATGGAGGAATCTCTGCCCTATCTTGCCCCATCACAATAGCTCCTCTCCTGAAGTCCGTCCAGGGTGTAGAGACAAGGTTACCCTCAGTCCCGCTTCTAATCACACCATCCCAGGCTTCTCTAACCACGGGCGAGCTGTGATGGTATTTTAAAAACATGATTTAAAGATCTGGGGATGACCATAAAGGTCAGTTTATAAAGTGCCTGCCACTCAAACATGAAAAACTTTGGTCACATTCTCAGCATCCACATAAAAATGTGGGCGTGGCAGTGCTCATCTGCAACACCTAGTGCTAGAACAGGTCTGCAACAGGGTCCCCAGAGCTCGCCAGTCTAGACGATTTGAGCTCTAGGTTTAACGAGAAACCATGTCTCACACACTAAGGTAGAGAGTGATAGAAGATGATACCCAGCATCAACTTCTAGCCTCCGCATCTCACGTACTCCTAGTCCCAAAGATGTGAACTAGTCATTTGAGGATGGCCTCCAGCTTCCCCCTTCACACACATGCACACACACACACACACACACACACACATACACACACACATACATACATACACATACCCAACACATACACACACACAGTTACACACATATACACATACTCACATTTCCCCTCATACTGTACATTTTACTCCAACTAACTCAGTTTATTAGAATATTGGACTCCAGAAATGGGAGAGATGGTTCAGCAATTGAGAGCACTTGCTACTTCTGCAGGGGACCTAGGTTCAGTTCTTAGCACCCGCATGGCTGCTTACAACGATCTCTAACTCCAGTTCCTAGGGGTCCATTGCCTTCTCTTGACCTCTGTGGGTACCAGGCATGCATTCAGTACACTTACATATATACAGGCAAAACATTCATACACATAAACTAAAAATAAAGAAATCTTTGAAAAGGAATATTATATACCAGGCTAATGTCCAATGTAGATTAAAATATATAAGCTCCCACCAAATACCATTTTAAAGATGTTTAATTAGGGGCCATTATTTTTTATGTAAAATGTCACCATATCGCAATGTGGACTGGTTGTCTCAAATAAAAAGACGTACTTATGAAATGGTTGCATGCAACAATTTTATATTTAACCTATTAACATTTAATTTCTTTTACATAGAGTAGTTTTCATAAGATTAAATAATTAGCATGTTCAAGGATTGTATCTCTGTCTACTTTCTATTTCTGAAACCAAATGTTGAAGTAAGATTATCATTATATTAATATAAAGTTGGGAGAAAGAGAAAAGTATGTTTTGTTGCATGCATATATCACTATAAAGTTGGGAGAAAGATATAAATATAAAATTGTTGCATGCAACCATTTCATAGGTAGGTCTTTTTATTTGAGACAACCAGTCCACATTGCGATATGGTGACATTTTACATAAAAAATAACGGCCCCTAATTAAACATCTTTCAAAATGATGAATAAAACTGTGAATTATTCATTCCCACTGTGGGTAGTATGCTTAAGTCTTTACCAAAAAGTTCCATATATTGCTAACTTCTATGTATTTAAAGTCATTTAAGCCAAACAGATAGAAGGAAATGAAACACCCAAAGCCAGAGAAACAGTATTCTCTCCCATGTATTCCCTTTATTTGGAGTCTTCTATGGCATTTCACCCAATCCTTTTCCAGGTGAGTTTTAAGAGGCTACGCAGGTTTTCTGTAAATTTTCAAGCTAATAACTAGCTGAACTGGTTTGGATTCCAGACTATTTCCTTCGAGAGGTCTTGTGTTTCTCCCATCCAGTATTTCATTTCTATGTGTTTCTTTTCTCTATGATATGATTTAGCCTTTTTCTCCCTCCCCAGGATAATACCCTCCAAGCTGAATGGCTCTCAGCAGATGAATCCACCACCACCAATATCTCACCACTTGATTTCAGCTCTGGTCCTCCCTCAGCCACTGGCAGGGAACTCCGATCAGAAAGTGCTTTGGGTGATTTAGTGTCTACACCTACATTAGCCTCTCCCTCGAAGGTGGTCCTCAGTTCTTCCCTGGAAGTTTTAGAGGGTAGCAGCTTGACTCTTCATTCTGTTACTCCAGCAGTGCTTCAGAGTGGCTTGCCTGTGGCTTCTGAGGGAAGGACTTCTGGATCTTCCGTATTAGAAGATGGTGAGAAACCTTCATCACTTTTCACGATTCTTTACTGAGTCAGAGGGCAAGGGCTTCGAAGAGATTATATGAAGAGGAAAACATGGTAGCATTCATTAGGGAGACAATGTCTTGGGAAACGTATGTGAGAGAAGAATAAAATCAGATTTAATTAGTCAGACTGGAAAGTGAAAATCATTGTGTGTTAAGAAATGGACTTGGGGGAGTGGGGTGGAGGTCAATTAAAAGATATTTTGAAGGTCATATTGAAGGATACATAATTAAATTACTATAAATACTAACAAAGAACTTGGCCTGTTTGAATGTAGTGACCTGCATCAAAGAAGATTTTTCAAGTATATCCTAGTAAGATTAGTTATGGGGGCAACTCTAAGGATTTTAGGTTATAGTAATATTGGGAGGAGGAGAATATAAACTAGGAAAGCCACAGAGAAATAGAGAGGTAGAAATAAAATTGTTAAGCCTCTAGATCAGTGTTTTTCAACCTGTGGGTTGTGAGAATGACCCATTCACAGGGATTACCTAAGACCATCAGAAAAACACAAATATGCACATTATGATTTATAACAGTAGCAAAATTACAGTTATAAAGTAGTAATGAAAAGAATTTTATGGTTGGGGGTCACCACAACATGAAGAACTGTATTAAAGGGTCACAGCATAGGAAGGTTGGGAACAGTTGCTCTGAATGTTGTGGGGTGGGCTGTATGTGTGAAAGAGAAGATGAATAAAGATATAAAGAATGGGTCTAGAATTTTGAACATAAGGGAAATATGAAGGATGAGGGCAATAAACATAGAAGCAGAAACACAACTTCCAGGAAAAAAATCTTCATAAATTTCCAGTGGGTTCAATCTGTGCTTTTTAATATGGTTAATTCTTTATTTTCATTGGAAAAAAAGGCAAGCACTTGAGGATTATTTCAATAATTAAGTCTTTATCTCAGAGGAGTGGATTGTATTTGTGAATGCTTGTCCCATACTATGAGTTTTTGATCGTATCTTCTTGTAGTGTAGCTGTTAAGGTCAGCCATTGTCCCTGGTAAGCGGAGAAAACAGATAGTTAGTTTTACTGGAGAACTAGGGTTTCATTTTATAGATTAACTAATGGAAAACACTAGTTTTTCTTTCTTTCTTTCTTTTCTTTTCTTTCTTTTTTCTTTAGGATTAGCCAATATTGAAGAACCAGAAGATGCTTCTGTGGATGTATTGCCTTCAAGCTCATTAATTCAACCTGTGCCAAAAGAAACAGTACCACCTGTGGAAGACTCTGGCATAACTTTCTTGACATCATCACCACATTTGACCTCTTCTGTCATAGAAGACCTTGCTAAAGACATAACTACACCTTCTGGCTTGGACTCCTTGGCTTCCAAAGTCACAGACCAGCTGCACATGAGCCCATGGTTTTCAGACACCTCTGAAGAAAAGGAGTTCAGTTTTGAAAGTGGTTTGGGCTCTGGGTCTGGGAAAAGTGTGGATATGATTACTTGGCCATGGGGTGAGACTTCATTAGAGAAGACCACTGAAACACTGTCAAAGTCATGGCCTGAAGATGAGTATGCACTCTTGCCAACTGAGGGTACAGAAAATTTACATATAGATGAAAGAGTAGATTCCACAGAACAAATGATTGAACCTTCAGAACATAGGTATAGTGATAGATCCACACATTTTACAGAGGAAGAATCCCTTGGTGGATCTACTGTACCCATCTTTGTGGAGTCTGCGACCCAGTCCACATCTCTAATTTTTTCCAAGCACACATCGGATGTACCAGACACTGATTCTTACTCAGTTACTAAAGCACCCTTTTTACTGGTAGCTGTGGCAACCTCTGCTTCCACTGAAGAAACAGATGAAGTGAATATCCCACTCAAGGAAGATACAGTGCAAACAGAGTCTTCTAGTCACAAAGGGCTTCGCAGTGAGATTTCAGTGGTGAAGCCAGGTATGCGGCCTGTGGGGACCATATTGCCAGAATCAGATGTAATTTGGGCAAGAACTTCTTCTTCCTTAGGGAAATTGTCCAGAGACACATTGGCAAGTACACCAGTGAGCACTGACAGGCTTTGGTTGAAAGCTCCCATGACACAGTCCACTGAATTGCCTCCAACAACCAGCTCCACCCAGCTAGAAGATGAAGTAATAATGGGTGTACAGGATATTTCATTAGAACTAGATCGGGTAGGCACAGATTACTATCAGCCTGAGCTAACCCAAGAACAAAGTGGCAAGGTTGGAAGCTATGTGGAAATGTCTACAAATCTTCACTACACAGAGATGCCTTTTGTGGCTCAGCCCACAAAAGGAAGTGACTTGAGTCACACCCAGACCTCAGGGACATTGGTGGTTTTCTTTAGCCTCCGAGTGACAAACATGATGTTTTCAGAAGACCTGTTTAATAAAAACTCTTTGGAATATAAAGCCCTGGAGCAAAGGTTCTTAGAACTGGTAAGCACAGACTGTAAAACATTAGCATTAGTGAATATTATGTGAATTCCCTCCCCACCCTCAGCACACCAAGCCAGAGTCCAGAGAAATGGTTTTCCTTGGGCATAGATTTTTCTGTCATCAGGTAGCATCATGGCTTTGGGGTCATAGGAGAACAATAAGACAGGTGAATTTAAGAATTGGAAACATAAACATGGTATCAGGGTGATGTGACAGGTTAAATGCTGAAGATTATATGCCAAGAATTCCAAGAGTGAAATATAATATGAAAGGAAATCTCAAGCTCATTGTGAGACCCATCTTTTGTGGATGTTCATATCTTCATTGTTGGGGCCCTTCAGTGAAGCAGAGTGAATAAACTCTGGGCCCTAAAATGGTTTATGAGTTCCATAAAGTTTCTAAATGCCATTGTGAAAAATCTCTTGATAGTCTTAATTTATGCAATCAAACCATTCCTATTTATTGATTTTTTTTTAGTTTATTAGTATAAAATAAAGGCTTTAATTTTGGCATTTTATACATACATATGATTGTACTTTGCTCACATTCATCCCTATATTACATGCCCCTGTCCATCATCACCTTCCCATTAGTCCATTTTATCTTCCCAAATAGGCCTCTTCTGACTTTATGTCTTATTTGTATATACATCTATATGTCTGTACATATAATATGTGTACTGTTAAATCTAGTTATACATATGAAGAAAATCTGATACTTTACTGTCTCCTGCAGCAACAGGAGGTTTTTGCATTTTGTTGAACACATACTAAAAAGAAAAAAAAAACTCACACGAGCATTCTTTTTGTTTGCTTTTGTATGTCTTATTGTCTTTCTGGCGTGTATTTAACAAAACATGAAGCGTTGGCAGTAAACGTGACTGTTTTGTCATTTGCAGCTGGTTCCTTATCTTCAGTCGAATCTCTCAGGGTTCCAGAACTTAGAAATCCTCAACTTCAGAAACGGCAGCATTGTGGTGAACAGCCGAGTGAAGTTCACCGAGACTGTTCCTCCTAATGTCAACAATGCCATGTACATGATTCTGGAAGACTTTTGTACCACAGCCTACCAGACCATGAACTTGGATATTGATAAGTACTCCCTGGATGTGGAATCAGGTAACCACAGTGCCTGTCATTTGAGGTTTCTTAGACGAATCCAGTGACTATTCTTGTCTGTCTGTCTTTTTCACTGAGCCAAAGTAAATCTGATACTTGCATGAAGATGTTCTTGTTTTTTGTTTGCTTGCTTGCTTGGTTTTGATCTTTTTAAAATTTCCTTTTGTTGGGGGGTACTGCAGGGGTGAGGGGAGATGATGGGGAAGTGGGAGGTGAATGGAATTGGGGTGCATGATGTGAAACTCTCAAAGAATCAATAAGTACTGTGTTAGACACAGTTCCACATCTTGAAAATTAGCAAAGTAAGTGTTTCAAGGGAATCTCAAATGTTGAGGACACAAGGGTACCTTTATTGTTTACCTCCCATTTCCTTTTCTAGACATTCTTTCCAGCTCTCTTTCACGTATCCACTAAACCTGCTTTTGCATCGTCTTTATGTTGTCATGACCTTAAATATCCTTCTTTTCTTCCAGTAGATGATATATAGATAAGTAAACACTCTAAGTTTCTATATTGATTCCCTTTGTATGTAGCACAAATTCTAATTGGTCTTAATAAAAACCCGGAGTCAGGTATCAGAGTGAAAGCTGAAAGATCAGAGAAGCAGAGCAGCCAGCTACTAGAAAGACTTCTTACCTCTAGGAATCCTCAGACTGAAAGGGCTGTGCTCTTGTCTCCACCCCACCTTATCACTTCCTCTCTCCACCCAGCCATATCACTTCCTGTTTTTTTCCTCCCAAGTGATGGGATTAAAGGCATGTGCCTCCCAAGTATTGTGATCAAAGGCATGAGATCCCAAGTGCTGAGATTAAAGGTGTGTGCCACCACTGCCTGGCCTCTAGTGGCTAGCTCCATACTCTGATCTCCAGGCAAGCTTTATTTGTTAGAGCACAAACAAAATATCACTACATTTTCCCTTTTTTGTCTAAAATAAAAAAGGTTATAACTAATATAAGAAAAACTATATACAATAAATACAATAACTATTTACAATATATACAGGTAGTAAATACATCAACAATGTCTAGTTCATTAACAATTGACAAATTCAGGGAAAATACTCTATTATCTATCCTATCTTGGTGAGTCAAAAGTGTTGTACTTAATTCATCTTCTATCCTGATTTGCATTACTAATACAAAACTATCTTTTGATGTCTCTCAACCCTATACACTTTACACCTCTTTAGTGAATTTCTTTTCTGAATCTGGTAACAAAAAAAAGTATAACTATAACTATCTAGTCTTAAACTCCATCAGAGACCCAAGAAGGAAATAATATTACCTGAATAAGCAGGGATTGCAAGAAATGACTTCCAAAAAATGTGAGAGATGACAGAAACAGCTGGCTGCCTGGACAGTCACCCAAGATTTCTCTATAACATTGAGGATGAGGGGCATTTATCTTTGGCCTACAGGTCTAGCATATCTGACAGACTTATCTGTGAAGCAGGATTTTCTGAAGGGCTGGATTTTCTGAAGGGCCTTCCTACCTTGTCTTGGCATAAATCGACAGTCCTTTCTTTTGTGTCCTGCTTGTCCCATTTGGACAGCATACTGTCAGCAAATTTTTACGCCAAAATTTTTGCTTTCATTAATAAAGGGATTCTATACAGTACCCATTGTATATGCTCTTATTTTAAATTATGGATCAAAATTAGATTATTTTATGATTACAAAGTTACAAAGTAATTACTAACATATGAGGCAAATACCTAGGGAATACACAGTGGGATCCTGCTGTGCAGTCTGCCCTAGAAACTGCCTGTTCATGTTAGATAAGGTTTTCTGTATATCATCTTTAAACTCCAGACAATGAAAAACATTTACTGATTTAAAACAATATTAATTTCACTGGAAATGAAGAGACTATTAATTTTCGTTCCTTTCTAGCTAAACTTCATGCTTTCTCATATAGATGTCTGTGATCATCTCCAGCTATTAGCTTTATTTTCAATATCTCTGCTATTGTTTCCTCATATGCTGTCCACCCATTGCTACCCACTATGGAAGAACATATGGCAGGACCATGGTAGACCCATCCATGGTTAATATCTTACATCACTTTTGACTGGTTATTGTGCTAATTTTTTTTGTCCTTTTCTCTTACACTGTCAGTGAAATAATAAGTTACAGAAGACAAAATATTGTTCAGAATGTCCAGAGGAGGCACAGGGATGATATTCTTTTAGATTAGTAGTTTCTGCAAATCTAGATCACTCTCAAGGCTATTCTAAGATATCCCCACCCATGAGGAGATCACCATTTTTTCTAGGCTCTTTTTTCATCTGATGGTCTCAGCATGGGTCAGGCACACAACTGTGTGTAAAGTAGAGGTGATGGTGTATTTTTATGATTCAGGTTGGGGATTTTCCCATAGTGCTTTGAGGAAGAAACTTTCTTTATGTATCTCAGTTCCTGCGCTTTGACTTTCCTTGTATTATTCTCTGGCTTGTTTGATGCTTTAGGTGATGAAGCCAACCCTTGCAAGTTTCAGGCCTGTAATGAATTTTCTGAGTGTTTGGTAAATCCATGGAGTGGAGAAGCAAAGTGCAAATGTTACCCTGGGTACCTGAGTGTGGATGACCTGCCTTGTCAAAGTCTTTGTGATCTACAGCCTGACTTCTGCTTGAATGACGGAAAATGTGACATCATGCCCGGTCATGGGGCCATTTGTAGGTATGTTGCAATTAAAGATTTTGGCTTTAAAGGTTTTATATATACTTTCAAAGAAAATAGGTTGACAGTGTAATTACAGATCAATCACAATAATGTTTATTATGTCTGGCAATTAGATGGACACTATCTAATTCTCATGTGAAGACTGGATCACCCAGTAGGCCTGAATTGTATACCCATTAGGGTTATTTTATGCTGTTGGGAAGTTGTCAACTTTTTTCTGAATGCGTCCTGCTGCGAGTACTTGCATTAGCTGGAGATCTTTGTAGGCTGTTTTCAGTGGGGATGATGAGATCATTACTATTTAGGTAAGATTTATATGTAAGACCAGTACTTTACATGTAGAAGTGCAAACAGAGGGGGCTATAGTATCTTGATTGGATTTTATTCTTTTAAGATTTATTTTATTTTATGTATATGGATGTTTGCCTGCATTTAAAGATATGCATCTTATATATGTCTGGTGCCCAAATAAGCCAGAAGGTGTTGGATCCCTTAGGACTGGAGTTACAGATGGCTGTGAACTGACTTGTGAATTCTAGGAACCAAATTCTTAACTGCTCATGAGTCATCTTTCCAGCCCCTTGGTTGTACTCTTAATGGCTTTGTGTTCCTTGTAGCATACTGAGTATTCAAGATTAAGTAACATCAATAGTAAGGTTTCAAAGTGATGCCAAGTGTGTTTCCCTCTGAGTCTGATCTGTTTGTAAAGGCAGAACCACCCAGGGAATGGCAGACGCACAAGTCAGATAGGCTGACGGCCCTTTGCTGACCCCTGCCTTCAAAGAAACAAAAACAACAAAAAGACCCCCAAACATATTGACTTCCCAGCCACACATAACTACAGATGCATGGCTGAAAGAGGAAGGGAATGCTGGAATAATCAGGAGGAACGTAAATAAGATGTTACTGTGTGAATATAAACATTGGCATAGATACCCCAGACAGAGAAAATAGCTGAAGATATTCACATGCTTTTATGCAAAAAAATGTTAAGGTTTAACTAGAAAACTAATAGTAATTACAGTTTCTTGATGGCCAGAGAAATTAACATTATTTTGCAAAGCAGTGATTTCTTTACTATTCTGGTGATTGAAGACATTTTTGCACAAGTCTGTTGACTCAAAACTTTGAGGATCTCTGTAGGGTGGTGAGATGACATGCACGCTGTTAAAAGCTGTATTCTAGAAGCTGTTAGTAACTGTGACTGAGTTGCATTATCTTCCTTCCTGGGCATGTATGTGTTATCTGTAAATGAGAAGGCTGAGTGTAATATTTCTTTAAGCCTTTCATATTTTAAGCAGCCATTTAAAAACAGTTGTTCAAGATCTACTGGTCTATGTCAGGCATTGTGCACAGCCTTCGATCATATATGTTCATTGAATTTGTATGTCAAGGCATGTTTTCTTTCCCTGCTTTGCTGGGAATGGAACCCAGGGTTTTATGTGCACTAGGCAAGCACTCTCCTACCGGGCTCCAGCCCCAGCACTCCCTTCAAGTCCTTACTGAAGATGTACATGATCAGCATTCATACATCCACCTTTCCCATTCCACTGAAGGTTCTGTTTGCTATCCTCTTGAGCAGAGTGATTCAGATCTTGAGTCTGGTGACTGTCTTTGCAGATGCCGGGTTGGTTCGAACTGGTGGTACCGAGGCCAACACTGTGAGGAGTTTGTGTCTGAGCCCTTTGTCATAGGCATCACCATAGCCTCTGTGGTGAGCCTTCTCCTTGTGGCTTCTGCTGTCATCTTCTTCCTTGTGAAGACACTTCAAGCTCAGACTATCAGGAGAGAAAGGCGGAGGCCCACCAGGTAAGTAAGGGAAGAGCTTCCTCATGGAACCGAGCGCCTGTTTACTCATTGCTTCCTATGGGCCAAATACTGGGCAAAGAGCTGGGTGGAGGCAGAGAGCTGTGAAGTTGAATGAAAGCATCTTCAAAGTTGGTACCACATCTGAAGAAATCTAAGTAGTCTGTGAATGGGATGCTAAGAGGCCTGGATGAGGATGGAACTAGAGAGTCTTGAAAGTTTAGTGATCATCGCGATAGTGGGAAAAAAGTCCTGCAGGGAATGAGTGGGTCTCTTTGTAATCAGTGAGTGAACTCGAGCCAGATCAAGGAGGCCCATGTGAAAATCTTGGCGCACTGCTGGAGTCCACAAGAGCTACTTTAGGTCAGTCTCACCCACCTCTGGCCTAGCTAAGAAGACACCCTTTCTGGGGTCCTTCCTAGAGTACCAAGGCACATTTCCATCATTCTTAAGCTTTGCATCAACTGAATTTTCAACAGACTGTGGTCTTATCTAAGGTAGAGGCCAACAAATTCTTTGACTCATCAGCATTTAGAGAGGTCATGGCACATAATTACTGCTCAGCAAATGGACCTGAATTGAATTCAGTTGAGGCCCAGGGCTTTTGGTCTTCCAGTATTTGAACTTTTATGAGATTTTTTCTATGTGGATTATTTCATAGATGTTGTTCTGGAAATGATGGAGCTGTGTTTATTTAATGAAATACTATTTACTGGCAGACATAGTTCCCAGCCAACATTTATTGAGTGTCAGGTACTGTGGGGAAAGAAATATGATGAATGAAACAGGGTACAGTGATAACACCTGAGACTAGTCATGTCTCATAGTCCCCTGACCCCACATCTATGCCCACTTCCTTTTCCCTAACAGAAGCTTTGTCCCAGAAAAATAGCCTTTTGCATAGTTGAGCATCCAAGGAGCTCCTTAGTCAATCATGCATTTCTTCCTGTGGCTCCAGCAGGCAGTCAGACAACCTGTCATCTGTTGAGAATGCTGTGAAGTACAACCCTGCATACGAAAGCCACTTGGCTGGATGTGAACAGTGTGAGAAGCCCCACAGCCAGCACCCGTTCTATAGCTCTGCTAGTGAAGAGGTGCTCGGTGGTCTGAGCAGAGAAGAAATCAGACAGATGTATGAGAGCAGCGACCTTTCCAAAGAGGTAGGAGACTTCCATTTTCATCACTGCATTGCTGGTCTGTGTGAGCTTGTGTATGGGCATGTGTGCATATGCATGGGCCTCAAGAAATAATGAAGAATATTTAGGTTAGTTATTACCTGATGATGTCTCCCAGAGTATGCAGAGGGTATTACATATTGAGCTGGTCCTTATTCCCTACCTGGTGACTTATTTTTCCACAATTAGAAAAATCTCTGTCATTTATTCAGTCCTCTCTTTGGAATATATGTTAGAGTTAGAATGATTTGCATAGTATCTATGCAGAAATAGTTTTCTTTTCTTTTTGGTGGTGCTGGGACTTGAACCCATGGCCCTGTGCATGCTAAGCAAGTGCTCTACCACTGAGCTACGTAACGTTCATATAGTATCTAGACCACTATAGGTAGAACCTTCTGTTTTCCTAAAGGGGGGTGGTTCTTCTTTAGCTCTTTTTTGGGTACCCAGTAGCTCACAACTCCTTATACTAATTAGATCCCCTTTACAAGGCTGCTGGGGTTTTCCTAATGCAATACATAGCCTCTCTTTCTTCTTTGTTCAAGGAAATTCAAGAGAGAATGAGGATTTTGGAACTGTATGCTAACGATCCTGAGTTTGCAGCTTTTGTGAGAGAGCATCAAATGTAAGCATTGCAACAGTCCAGGACGCTGGGCCGGAGTGGCTTGCCTTAAACTAATGCTGCCAGCATAAGCATTAATTTTTAATTACCGCCCACATGTCGGGGGCTTGTTAATGACTAACCTTTATTAATTTCTTCAGAGTTTATACTTGTCCACAGAGATGATCTCATTTCAGTCTTCAAGTGGCTCCATAAGATAGATGTATCATATGGGAAAAAGGGAAACCTTGGAGAGACGGTATTGACAGTTAATTAGCAGAGAAGATTAAAAACCAACTCACATGGTGTTGGCCTAGAGCTCTGAGCTAGGTTATCATTCCTCTCTTGCTGCCATAGATCTCACTGGTAATCTGATGCTGTACAATATCTTTCATAGGTGGTTTCTATGGAGTATCCATACGTCTCCCATCCATTGGCACCTCACAGACACTTGCAGTAGGCATTGAACCACATGTTTTATTAAAGCGTGTCCCCCTGCTGTTATCAGACTTCATTCTGTCTTCTTCCACTTGTTTTAATCATCTATCTCGGGCAAGTGTCTGTAATTCCTTAGCTTGGTTTTGATCTCCAGGATTTACAGTTAGACAGAGATCACAAAGATAAACTATCCTGTGAAGAGACCCTAGGGGCAGTAGCTGGCTGCTGTGGGCGACACTGCAATTGTATGTTGGTGTTTGGTCATTCTGGTTCCTCATGGATGGGTTCTAAGCCAGAGCAATTCACATGTCTTTGTAAAAAAAAAAAAATAGGGTCAGTATAATAGCTGGGGTCTTGAGCAGAGCTCTTGATACACAGGTCCTTCACTCAGAGCCTCGCCCTGACCAATAGGACACGCTGCTACTGAAGAGACTAAGTAAGATGATTTTTAAATTTCATATTCGTGGCAGCGATGCTTCTAAAAATCTCTCTGAGGTGTTGATAACCTCGCTGAATGGCGCCACACCAGCAGTCACAGTAGTTGCCTTTTAAATCAGAATAGCCACTCATGTCTGCAGTGCCGGCCAAAACAAGGTGCATCAACCCATTTTAGTAGTGGCCGGTAGAAAGAATATGAATGTGTTGCATTGTTTCCCAAGGCCCTCTCTAAGTCCTTCAGAGATATTGGCCTGAGTGTGTTTCCCCACTTAACAAGGCATCAGATCAAGGTCTGAAAATACACGCCGGTAATCCCAGCTCTTGGAAGGCTGAGAGACAAGATGTTAAGAGTTTGAGGTCAGCCTTGGTGGCTTGTGGTGCAACCCTATCAAATAAATAGTAACTAAGTAAATAAAATATATCAGCTTTAGGTCAAGATAGTGAAAGGATTCATCCTAATGAAGGATTATGACCACATGCTTTGGTTTCTTCTGGTGGGCTGCACAGCGTTAAAGTATATTTAAAAAATCTGTGAAACAAAGATTTAACTAAGACTATCCTCTGAAACAAAGGACAGTGGATGCAGGCCCTTCAGCCTTAAGAGGGATGCTTCACATAGGGGGGAAGGTCACATGAGGTCCCGCCCACCTCTAGGGATCATGGGTAGTTAAGGGTTGCCTTGGGAGGGGTGTCATTCACTTCAGTGATCTAACCACTGACGAGTTGCTCACATTCCGGTAAATAACTTCCCACTCATGCTCTTGCAAGCAAGTATAACTCAACTCAGTGGCAGACACATAAACAGAAAGACAGGTGGAAATGGGAGGGGCGCTGTTGGAAGAAGGGGTTTGGTGGGAGTGGAGGGGATAAGAGAGAGTAGGGTGTGTGTGTGTGTGTGTGTGTGTGTGTGTGTGTGTGTGTGTGACTATGATCAAAACACATTATAGTTTGTGTGAAGTTGTCAAAGACTAAAAAAATAAGAAGAAAAAGAGAAAAACCAGGGTTGCTCATAGGGAGCAGGTGGCATTGAAAACATTCAGGCACGTGCTCCAAACACATTTCCATTCTCCACTTTCCTAGCTACCAAGTGGCCCCACAGTGTGTTAATGGGTTTAATTTAGGATTCAGTAAAAACATGTGGCATTTGTAGAGGTCTGAAAAAAATTAGCAGAGTGCATGCACGCGTGCGCGTACAGGTCTTTAAAGAAAACATAGGAAGTACATTATTGCTTTTCCAATTAACTGCTCTTTATTTTCTCATGGCAGGGAGGAGCTTTAACCTAAATGCCTATTTTTTGACACCAATTAGAAGCTTGGAGGAGATGGAGAAGGCTTGTTACGTCTGCTCTATAATGAACTTGGAGTGTGAGCGTTGATGGAAGAAGAGTTTTTATTGAAGAATAAATAAAAAGCATGGGACACACTTCTCATCCCAGCTGCAGCTTCGGGTTTTGGAATGTAGCAAAAATTGTGACAAATTTTATTTCCATGAAGATCAAGAGATATGGCTAAGGAAATTTAAAGAGGTGTGAATTTTGGTTTTGGAAAGTATTCTAAAAACAAACAAATAAAACAGAACCAAACCAGAGACCTAAAGGCAGACCTGGGAGCTGGGGCTGCTTTGCCTCTGCCTCTGCCTCCTTGAGAGCATCTCTAAGAACTCTGCTCTAGGCTTTCTCCTGAGAACACAAGGTGAGACTATTACAAAAAGGAGCCAAGCTTAGTAATCCACTGTTTTGTGACTATTGGTTAAAATCAAATGGGATGGAGGAGGCTTTGAAGTAATTTTAATATGGTTTAAAATCAAATATTCACCTAAGTAAAAATTAGACTTTTGGAACAAACTGCGGAATTAAGCCATCTTTAGCTGTAGTATGTCTGCCCTCGTTTTGAACCTTCCTGAGCACAACAATCAAGACCACAACATTGTTAGTTATGTCAATACGGGCCACAGTTTTGCCATCAACTTGACACACCTAAGACGAAAGAAATTGATTGGCCTGTGGGCATAACAGTGGGGCATTTTCTTGATTACTAGTTGATGCAGGAGGGCCCAGCCCAGAATGGCTCATACCATCCCTAGGCAGGGGGGGTGGTGGTAAAGCTGCGTAAGAAAGGTAGTTGAGCCAGCCTGAGGAAGCCATCCGGTGAGCACTTTCCTTCGTGGTTTCTTCTTCAAGCTCCTGCCTTGAGTTCCTGCCCTGGCTTCCTTTACAGTAGACCTGCGAGCCAAATACACTCTTCCAGTGTTGAATGACAGTAATAGAGAACGCCCCTGACTATGATACCCTGTTCTTTAAGCTTTCAGGAAGAGTGCCCATGAATGAAGTATACATGGTTTCCATTAGTCTCAGACAAAGGTAATTGTGTGGGCATTGAAGAGGTGAATGTTAGATAAATGGCACGACAGACACTCTGTTTTGCAGATGGACTGACAGACAAAGTCATTACTTAGGTACCCTGACTGCTTCTGAGGTGGGGCAGTGTCTCAGGCAATTCTAGGATCTTCTCTAGTTCCTGGTGTATGAGTTTGGAAACAGCACTTACTGACCTCACATAACATCAGTGAACTCATTCGTTACTTCTTTGTGTAATGCTCTTGTCTAGATGAAATCCCACCTACCCAAGCAGGACACAGCTTTCATTATAATCAAGATATTCTTAAAAATTGTCTAGGTTGCAAAAATCCATACTTTATAAATTGCAATTAAAAATGGAAGTTTTTCTCTTTTTACCTGTGGTTATTTTGAATGGATAGTTTGGGGAAGGTAAAGGCAAAATAATCACGGTGATTAATTTAAAGGTACACCAGCAAAAGATCATCCTTAATTCAAGCAGTTGATGAGGACACCGTCATGTTTGCTCAAATTGTCTTAAAGTTCATTGTTTATTTTGGACCAGGTTTACGATGGCCACCAGATAAATACCTGGTTCACTTAGTTTCTTAAGTTGGTGGTTGTAAGTTTCACTAGGTAGGAGATTAGCAAACACTGGAATAGAGAGAATGGACAACTCAGCATAAGAAAACAGTGATTTAGGAGACTAACTTACCTTCATTAAATGGAAAGGTTTTTAGCCAAGAAAAATATGGGTCAGTTTTTTCCCCCTAAAATGTTTCCAATGATTCCCAGTAGAGATAGGTGGGGCCAGCCTTCATTAATAAGCCAGCTGCAGTGAGTCAGGATTCTAGCTCATTCAGTTCCCAAGTGTGCATCAATGCAGAAAAATGATGTAAAGGTTATAATCCTTAAATTGAGAGCATTGTGTCCCACAAAGTTCCCTGTCTGGAAGTGGTAGGATGGGAGGGTATTATAACATAGTTGATGATATAAAAATTTGCCTGGAAATTTCTTTGACTCATGCATTTTGTAATACTGACTGTTCTTATAAGTCAATAAGAGACAAGTAAAGCCCCATGATAGTAAGCCACTAAGCCACTTCTCTCAACTACATAGTTACTACTATAGCCTAGGCCAAGTGATTATGAATCCTGAATTTTTTCTCTTATATTTGATTAATTAAGGGCATAGTTGGGGAAAAGGCATGGTATAAGAGACAACAGGTATAATTATGTGTCTGGACTACTTGATGTTTCAATAGTAATATAGTAATATATTACTATATTAAATAGTAATGTGCATATCCTCATATATAATTAATATCGAGTATGGTTAATGGCATACTGTTCTTTTTCATTTTATTTATGACAGTTTATTCAACATGTGATCAAACAAATTCAATTTACTATACTACTTTATTGAATGTTTATAGTCTTAATATTAGCTTATTAGAAATAAAATTTAAGTCTTTATGTATGTATAAGGATCCTTTGATTCTCATGTATATAACTATGGTGTATCCATTAGTAATAAACATATCTTTCAAGAACTTGCCTTTCCTTTGTCAATGGTATCACTTAACAACGATTGAATTGGAAGCACCATTTAAAGATATCTGTTATGTGAATGCTTTGAGGAGATGGAAATGACTCTTTGATCTTAATAAGTGAGATTAGGAGAATCAGACATGAATTTGGAGCCTGGTTGCTGTCTGAATTTTGTTGATAGTTAATGACACTGAGTCATGATTTGGCTTTCATCAAACTTTACTCTTTTGAACGCTTTCAGTTTTTCCTCATATGCTGAACTCATCAATGGAACCGAGACTGATGAGTAATTAAAGAAAGATTAGGTGGGCTGGCTAGTACCAGTCTTTCGAGGAGAGGAGCAGTTGGTGATCTGTCTAAAGAGAACAGAGGAGACACAAATATGGCCACATGGGAGAAAATCAGCTAACGGTTATCTGAGCAGTTAACTTCTCATGTGCTGGCAACCAAAACCCTCAGCCTTCAGCTTTTCCTCTTCTGTGTTTGCAGAATGTCTTGCTGGCATGAGGACATGAGAAAATCTAACTAAATGTTAGTAAAAGGGAAGTGGTTTTGATTAGAGTTCAAGAACCATGTTGAAGAAATACAAGATGTGTGCGAGAAATAGGCCCAATAAACATCTGTTGATTGATTAATTTGTGACCCAATTTTTAGGATAGTGAGTAATAGTCAGACTTTAAGCCCTGATCAAGGCCTGGAAAATCTCATCACTCTGAGCTCATACCTCACCAACCTGGCCTACTTTCTGGGCTTTATGAACTCATTTTCCATCCAAGCTAGTCCTTGATGAACTGGGTCCATAAAATAACATTGCACTTGTCACTCAAACCTCACATCTTGTATCATGCCCATCCCCTTTGTTATTATAATGAGTGGCTCCATGTTAATGTAAAAAAAATAGTTGTTGAGGAATCAGTCTTTTACAAGTAATACCAAATTGCATGTGGGTTTCTGGAAAAATTTTCGTTATCCTGAAAGAGAAATTCCTTGTCAATATGGTACTTCATCTTGGCAGATTTGGGCAAGAGCATTTTGGCACATGGACCTTTCAGTGAGCCACTAACAAGTCCCCAAATTCCTTTCATACCTTTCTGTGCTATTACACACTTTATGTTTTAATACTCACCAAGACTGGGTTGTGACTTTTTAACTTACACCATTGGTGTCCCACTAAAGAGAATTCTTTGATCTTGGGGTCATGTCTTATTCATTATTTTGAAGACTGATGTAGAACTGGTCTATAGTAATGATTATTATTTCAATGATCCTGAGATAGTCTGCTATATGTAGATACCCATTTTATGACTAACAAGACAATTACTAGTTTGTATTCAAGGAACTCACTAGTTAGACCTGTTTTATAAACTAGATACCTTGATAAACTTTGGTCTAGTTTAGAAAACAGTTTTAAGAAAGTGCAGAGATTTAAGAATATTTTAAGAACTAAGATTTACATGTTTATATCTATAGTGTTTAGTGAACAATCTACTGTTGTAACAGAGTAAGTATTTTAGGAAGACCTAACAGAATGCATTGGATTATAACACTCAGATGAAGTAACTATGGTAGTTTGAATGTTATTGGCCCCCATAGGCTCATAGGGAGTGGCACTATTAGGAGGTGTGGCTCTGTTGGAGTAGGTATGGCCTTGTTGGAGGATGTGTGTCACTGTAGGGGTGGGCTTTGAGGCCTCCTATGCTCAAACTATGCCCAGTGACACAATTCACTTCCTGTTGCCTTTGGATCAAGATGTAGGACTCTCAGCTCCTTCTCCAGCTCTGAATCTGCCTACATGCTGTCATGTCCTACCATGATGATAATGAACTAAACTAAACCTTTAAACTGTAAACAAGGTCACCCCAATTAAATATTTTCCTACATAAGAGTTGCCGTGGTTATGGTGTCTCTTCACAGTGATAGAAACCCTAACTAAGACAGTAACCTTCCTGAGCTTTTTTTAAACCACACAGTTTTTTAACCCACAGAATAGGGATGGAGAGATAGCTTGTATGGGCAGTAGAGCTAAGATCCTAGAAATATGCTTGTGGCAGGGAAGGGTAAAGATTGGGTTGCTTCTGGGGTAGGAGATGATAAAATTGTATGATGCATGTAGAAGACATTTGTTTTAATTTTAAAAAAGTTTCTATTGCAGTGTGTTTACCCACCACCCCTACAGTTCCCCAGAGTTTTCTTGAGTGAGAGCAGCAGGAAATATTAGATAGAAGGATTTAGAGTGTGGAGATAAACAGATAGAAAATAAAGGATAGCCTCAAGAGGGCCTGGAACCTATTCCAACGAGCCCTGACTGTCTCTGCCCTAGGGTATTTATAGAATCACCAAGGGGTAGAGCAAAAGACCTCCCCTCAGCACAGCCAAATGCAGAGCATCTCAGACACCTGCACTCAGGCCTGTGGTCTAATCATCCTCTCTATATAGACCTGCTGGGTAAAGCCACTAGGAACCAGAAAATGGGCTCCCACATATTATAAATTGCAATTTTTAAAATTTACATCTATATTGTGTTTTCAGAATAAAATACAGGCATCCCTGAAAGGACATGGGTGAATATATGACATGAGGTTTATTGTCCTGCATATAGCAGTGACTGGTTTGAGTCCACAGGTTTCCATGAGGAGATTTTTAGTTCTCTAATTTGAGCTGTACAGAATCACTGACATCCTGATGTGCCAAGGAAGGACCAGGCACATCTATTTCATTTTGGATTCCTAGAAAACAAGTGTTAGTTTTGGTCAATGTTAGATAAGAGGAAAGCCTAATGAGGATTGTCCTGGTTAGTTTCATGTTAGCTTTACTCAAGCTAGAGTCATCAGAGAGGAGGAAACCTCAACTGAGAAAATGCCTCCACAAGATCCGGCTGTGGGCAAGCCTGCAGGGTATTTTCTTAATTAGTGATTGATGTGGAAGGGCCCAGCCCATTGTGGGCGGTGCCATTCCTGAGCTGGGGTCCTAGGTGCTGTAAGAAAGCAGGCTGAACAAGCCATGAGGAGCAAGCCAGTAAGCAGTATTCCTCCGTGGCTGCCCCTGGAGACACCAAGTCCTGCCGCCTCCAGTTTCCTGCCCTCCTTGAATTCCTCACCTGACTTCCTCCTGCGATGGACTGTGAAGCGGAAGTGTAAGCCAAACAAACCCTTTCCTTCCAAGTTGCTTTGGTCATGGTGTTCCATCACAGCAACAGCAACCCTAAATTACGACAGGGATGTAATTGCTTCTGTGAGAGTATCAGACCTTGTTTGATGAAACAGATGTTCGCTGTTTTCTATCACCGTGACTTAGATTATAAATAGTTCTGGCCTGGAAGGTACAAAATATATAGAATGAAAATTTTCACAGTGTAAAGAAAAGCTAAGTTAGAATTATTTGAAAATAGACAGCTTTTTTTATTTGTGATAATTGTTTCAGTCGCCCAGCCTGCCCTACCCTTTATCTTTCATCAATGATAAAACTTTCGTATTTTACTAATTATTTTATTAATTGCGTTAGTTCACTGATGATTTCATGCATGTACCTAGAGCATTCTGTTTACTCTCACCTCACCATTGTCTCCTTCCATCTTCGTAACCTAGACTCCTCCCTAGAAATCTGTTTTCCGTCTTCGTGTGTTTTTGCTTTATTTTGTGATACAGAGCTTAACCAGGGTTCTATGTATGCCCAGGGGTTAGAACCTTGTGGCCTCATCAGTGGGTATGAAAAACTGAAGACATCATCTCCTCTTCTCTCGTAGTCTATCAATAACCAGGAGTTCAGCATAGCAGCAGGTAGAGCTTCATGAACTTCTCCACATCCATGACTGACTTTCGACAGGGTCCGTTTTGTGCCTGCTCCATGCAGGTGACTGCAGCTGCTCGGAGTTCATGATTAAGATGGCTTTGTCATACCTGAGGATGTCATTTGTTTGCCCTTCACTCTGTTTTCTGGCTCTTAGAGTCTTTCTGATCTGCAACATTTCTTGATCCTTAGAGGGGGTTGCATATAACATCCTATTGAGGGCTGAGCATCCAACAACCACTGATTCCCAGGACCCTGACCAGCCATGAGTCTCTGCATTCACTGCCATTCACGGCCCAGAAGGGCATCTCTAATTAATAGCAAGAGTAGCATTTGTCTGTGGTTATAAGTAGATATTTAGAAGGTAGTTCCATGCTATGGCAATTTAGCAAAACAACAGTAATAAATCCCTCCCCTCTTAGAGCCTATGGCCTCCCAAGCCATGTGTTTTTGATCAGATTTATAGCACCAAGTATAGATTCTCTCCTGTGGAGTGGGCATCCCGTTCAAGCAGAGAGCAGTTGGTTATGGCCCATCTTGCCTGACAAGTTGATGTTGCAATTTGTAGGGTTCACAGCTGGGTGAGATCACAGATGCCTGTGTAGCACCTTCTGAGACTCTGACAGACAGCAGGGGAGAAGCTTCCAGCCCAGGTCCAGCTTGATTTCTCTGTTTTGCAACCAAAATATGTGGTGTTTTTCAGCAAGAGGGTCTTATCATTTAGTTCCAGTGGACAACTAAGAGGATTGGCAAGAGACTATCTATCTATCTATCTATCTATCTATCTATCTATCTATCTATCTATCATCTATCTATCTATCTATCTATCTATCTATCTATCTATCATCTATCTATCTCAGCTATCTTTCCTTTATTTGGAAAGAAAAGCTGATAATACAAAGATTTTATACATTCTTGTTGCCATTTCTTAGTGTTCATATCTGATTATAGGTTGGAAAGACATCCACTGTCTTTCTGGTAGCACTAGGGCATGATGAGTGTGGCAGTTTGAATGTAACTGGCCCTCATAAGCCTATAGGGAGTGGCAGTATTAGGAGGTGTGACTTTGTTGGAGGAAGTGTGTCACTATGGAGGCAGGCTTTGAAGTCTCAGATATGCTCAAGCCATACCCAGTGTCTCAGTTTACTTCCTGTTGCTTGGGGATCAAAGATGTAGAATTCTTAGCTCTTTCTCCAGCAGCATATCTGCTTGCATGCCACCATGTCCCACCATGACTATAATGGACTGAACCTCTGAACTGTAAAGCCACCCAACTGAATGTTTTTCTTTATAAGAGTTGCCATGGTCATAGTGTCTCTCCATAGTAATAGAAACCCTACCTAAGACAATGAGGATGCTCCTGAGCTGTGTTCTAACTTCAAGAGTGGACATGACAAACCACAGTACATTTTACACATCTGTTTACCTTCACCTTCACATACCTATCTTATTCTGATGAAGCCTTCAAATGAACTTAGACATTTCTAAAACGCTGCTTGACATTAATGCTCTGTGTCAACCTAACTCAGAGTCAGACGCTAATGGCAATGGTTGATGTACCCAGGAGGAGGCATTTCCACCCGACCCAGGTCTCTCACATTTTCCAGGAGGATTTCAGGCTCAATGTAGACACTGTATTTTCTTGAGGACTTCTGGGATCTCCCTGACTAATGACTCCCACAGAGGTATCCCACAACTGGCACTAGAATTTTTGTTTAGTAATACACAGCCTTTAGGGGTATCATTATCTGGTAGCTCCCTTATAACTCTTTTTTTTAAAAAAAATATATTTTAGGGTTTGGGGATTTAGCTCAGTGGTAGAGTGCTTGCCTAGCAAGCACAAGGCCCTGGGTTTGGTCCTCAGCTCCAAAGGGAAAGAAAAAAAAATATATAAAACACACACACACACACACACACACACACACACATATAACATATATATATTAAATTGGATTATAAGGTCAAAAGGTTTTCCATCCTCCATTTTGGTGAGTCCTCCCTTCATCTCCCATTCTACCCACTCCTCTCCCAGCTTTAACCCTTCTCTTCTCAGTATTTCCCCTCTCCACTTTTGTTTTATCTATGTTTTATTTCCTGCCTCCCTTAAGGTAATTCCCATCCACAATAGGCCATTTCTAGTTTCCCGGATTCCACAGACACTCCAAGACAAACACAAAGCTAAATATTTGAATCTAGAGTATACTTTTGAGAACATGAGATATCTGTCTTTCTGGGCATGGGTTACCCGACTTAGTATAATTTTTTCCAGTTCCATCCATTTACCTATAAAATTAATACTTTCCTTTATTTTTTACAGCCAAATAAAACCTCATTGTGTATATGTATCACACTTTCACTATCTATTCATCAATTGATAGACATTCAGGCTAAATCTATTTCCTAGCTATTGTGAATAGAACATCAGTAAACATGGATGCTCAAGTGTATCTGTCATGGGGTATTTACACGTGAGTGGTATAGCTGAGTCATATAGTAGTTCTGTTCGTATTTTTTTCTTATAATGTGATTCAAAAATTTTATTTGATAATTTCACATATGGCTACCCTGTGTTTACATCATTCCACTCCTCCCTCTACCCCTCCAACTCATTCTGTGTCCTGCAACGCCCTCTCAAATTCATGTCTTCATGTACATACATATATATGGAGTTTATACTGGAATTACTCTTTTTAAATGTTGCCTGTTCCTCTTACAAATGTAAAAGTAAAGTGTGGCTGGAGAATTTCTCTCCAGCTCCTGCCAAGTCCCGGCAGTCCGACAGCCCACTTATAAAATAAACACGCAGATGCTTATATTATTTCAACTGTTTGGCCTAATGGCTCAGGCTTCTAGCTATCTAGTTCTTACATCTTAAATTAATCCATTTCTATAAATCTACACCTTGCCATGTGGCTCGTGGCTTACCGGCGTCTTCACATGCTGCTTGTCATGGCCATGGCTGGCAGTGTCTCCCTCCTCAGCCTTCCACTTCCCAGAATTCTCTCAATTCTCCTCTCTGTTAGTCCCGTCTATACTTCCTGCCTGGCCACTGGCCAATCAGTGTTTTATTTATTGACCAATCAGAGCAATTTGATATACAGACCATCCCACAGCAGTAAAGATAAATACGTCTAGAGAAATTTGTTTCCTTATGAAACAGCCCTCATGACACAGCAGTGGAATGACCTTTCTTAGCCATAAAAAACAGCTCCAAAACACAAGTTGCAGGTTGCAAATTCAGTCTGCTCAACACCATGGTCCAGGGGAGAAGTTTCTGTTGCTCCACTCTTCTCATGTTACTTTCTGATTTGCCAGTGATGTCTCAAACTCAGAATTTAACTTGGAGCAGCAAAGCTGTAAGCTTACGTGGACTTCCCATTAATGAGCCGGTTGGAGCATTATTTGATTTTGAAGACAGTCTTTGAGGAAGGATAAAGCTGAACATCTGGATAGCTGTATAAATTCAGGTTATTGTTCTCAGCATGCCAAGCCAGGCAGAAGAGGGCAAGGCACTATGGTTTCTCTTCAGATTGTACAAATCTTTCATCTGTTACTAAAGAGGGTTAAGAGTCTGTTAATATTCACAAACAGATTATGGCAACACTCAACAGTAGCTTTGCCAGTAAGTTTGAAGTATCCAGGTCCAAGCCATACTGACTGGTTGTGCTTAATCATTTCCTGGACTGTGATACAACATGTTCTTCATGGACATATTTACGTCAGGACCTGACAGTGACCCCCATGTGGGATGTCTCAGCCATGCACCTGCACATCACTACCAACTTGCAGAGATAAGTGTATTGGGTTGAAATTCAGTTGCTTTACTGTTTCCACCCAACTGTCTTTGATAATTATGCCTCTGATGCTGCCTGATTTAAAATAGTGTTAAGTTAAATTAGCACCTAAAAATATTCATTGTGGAGGCCATCTATATTGCCAAATTGTGTGATCTGAAGTGAAAAGTTCAATGTTTCCTTTTTGAGAATTTCATATAGTCATGTACACTATAGTTATATCATTTATACCCCCTCTATCCCCCCTACTCTTCCAATGTCCCTCCCTTCTCAAATTCATGACATCTTCTATAATTATTGTTACACACACACATACACCCTATTGAGTCCAATTATTGCTACCTGAATGCACATGTGATTAATGTTGATAACTTAGGGTAGAGAAACTGACGAGGGGCTCATCCCTAGAAGTAATGGATTCTCCCTCCCTCAGCAGTTATTCACTGTCTGTAGCTCTTCATTTAGAATTGGAGCCTTTTCAAATTTCCCTCATCTACGTTGGCATGCTGAATGGTATGGTCTTGTTAGGCAACCATACTGTTGAGAGTTCATGGCACAATATCCCCACCGTGTCTAGAAGACACTCTCTTGCCACAATCATCCTGGTGCCCTGGCTCTTACAATCTTCCTGTTCTATATTCTGTGATATTCTCTGAGTCTTAGGTGTAGGGGTTTGCTGTAGATGTCCCAACCAGGGCTGAACATCCCCACAAGTCATTTATTCTCTGCATTTTGACCAGTTGTAGAGTTCTATAGTAGCCTCTGTCTGCTGCAAAAATTCTTTGATGAGGCGTGAGAGCTGCACTTATCTATGGGCATAAGAACAAGTATTTAGAATACAGTGGGAAACTGTATTAATTCAGCAAAATGTCAGCATTCTGCTTCAGGGTCCGTGATCACTCCAGCCACAGTTTATGGTACCAGATATGAGTTTCCTCCTATTGAGTGGGTCTTAAATCTAATTAGACAGCTATTGGTTACCCCCAAGACCTAAGCGCCAATGTTGTACTTTTGAGAATATCTTGCAAGTCTAGTTGTTGTTCATGGGCTTTACAGTTGTGTAGGGCTGTTGGTAGTTTAATCTCCCTTTCATGGCACATTCTGATACTACAAGAATTAGTCCTTGTATTATCTTCAAGTTGGAGGCAACCAAGGACAATGGCAACAGCCTATATTGCTTTTGGGGGTCTGTTTTGGACCCCCTTGACCAACAATACAAAAGGAGGTGTCTCTTGACTGTCAGTAAGGTTTTTGTTAGATAGTCTATGGCCTCTAGGAGGAGCATTGTCACCCCATGTGGCATAACTCCATTTAAACTAAACATATGCATATATTTATGTATGTATATATATGTGCATTTTAAGGTAAGTTAAATCTAAAATAATTGATTTCCCTATTGCTTTTTCAAATGTCCTTTGAGTTGTGTATCCCACCTCACTTTCCTGCCTTTTATACTACCCTGTGGTGGTTTGAATAACAATGGCCCCCATAGACTCAGAGGGAGTGGCATTATTAGGAGGAGTGGCCTTGTTGGAGTAGGTGTGGCCTTGTTGGAGGAAGTGTGTCACTGGGGGTGGGGCTGGTCTTTGAGGTTTCAGATGCTCAGGCCAGGCCCAGTGTCACTCTTTCTTCCTGCTGCCTTTGGATCCAGATGTAGAACTTTCAGCTACTTCTCCAGCACCATGTCTGCCTATGTCCCACCATGCTTTCTGCTATGATGACAATGGACTAAACCTCTGAACTGTAAGCATCCCCTGATTAAATATTTTCCTTTATAAGAGTTGCCATGGCCATAGTGTCTCTTCACAGCAATAGAAACCCTAAGACATATCCCTTCCCTTCTCCTTAGTTAAGTCTCCTGTTTCCTCCTTCTTTTTTCCAGGCTATTTATTTGTTTTATTATTTGAGTGTTTTGTCTGTCTGTCTGTCTGTATGTACATCATATTGTGCCTGGTGCCCACTGAGGTTAGTGCCTGGAACTGGAGTTATGGATGGTTGTGAACCATCCTGTGGGTGTTGAGAACTAACCCAGGTCATCTCTAAGAGTGTCAAGTGCTCTAACTGCTAAGCTATCTCCTCCAGCCCTGTTTTCCCCCTTCATAGCATCTGTGTCTACCACCCCCTCTGTAGAGTTCCTCCTTATGCTCTCCCATAGGATCCCATTTATCTTCCTGGCTTCTACTGCAAGTGGATTGGGTGTATACTACAAGTTATACACCCAAGAAAGATTCAGAGGTAGGAGCCACAAATAAGAGAGAACGTGTATATTTGTCTTTCTGGGTCTGGGTTACCTTACCCAGTTTGACATTTTCTAATTCTAGTGATTTACCTTCAAATTTTCTGATTCTGTTTTTCTTTACAGCTGAATGTAATGCTGTTGTGCGTATGTACATTTTTCATTATCCATCCATCTGTTGATGGACGTCTAGGCTGCTTCCAATTCCTGGTTATTGTGAATATAGTGGTGATGAACATGGCGGAGCCGGCATCTCTAAAGCAGGAACGTGAGACCTTTGGGCTTCTGCCAGGGAGTGGTATAGCTGGGTCACATGGCAGACCTATTGTTAGCCTCTTGAGACTTTTCTACACTGATTCTAGAGTGGCTGCGTCAGTTTGCAATCCCACCAACAACGAACAAGGGTTGTGCTTTCCCACCTCTTTGCCAGAATTGGTTGTCAGTTATTTTCTCTAGCCCCTCTGACTGGGGTAAGATGAAAGCTCAAAGTAGCTTGAATTTGCATTTTCCCAGTTTCTTAGGATGTTGAACACGTTCTTAACCATTTTTAACTTCTTTTCAAAGCTCTTTGTTCAGACCCATAGCCTGTTTTCTTTAATCGGGTCATTTGTTTTATTGACTCTGTTATTTGAGTTCTTTGTGTATTCTAGGTGTTAATCCTGTATCAGATGTAGTATTAGACTATCCTTCCAGGTTCTGTGACGTGTAGTATTAGACTATCCTTCCAGATATGTGACATGTAGTATTAGAATAGTTCTTCCAGGTTCTGTGACGTGTAGTATTAGACTATCCTTCCAGGTATGTGACATAAAGTATTAGAATAGATAAGGAATGGAGCTAAGGAGACTGGTTAATGTCATAGTTCCAGGCATGGTTGGCTGGAAATATGCAAGTATAGGATTTTAGGGAAATGAATGCATTTAGGGAATTTTATGAGGAAAGCTGACAAAATTTGAAGACAAGTAGATAAGTGTAAGGGGAGAGGAAAATAAATAGCTCGAATTACAGGCACTAAATGATCATGAAAGAGTCCTTTAGCAAGAAATGAAAGCCCAGATTCGTCATCAACTTATGGTGGAAAGAGTTGTATGTTTAGTTTTAGAAGAGATTTCTGCTTTTTCATGGCCCTTGTTTCCTTGATTTTAACTTTGTTTTCTTTTTAAAAGATGTACAATAAATTTTTTTTATTTATTTACACACACATATGTGCTTCTCTGTGTGATGTGTGTACATACCTATAGTGATGTTTTGTTTGTGATCTAACAAATAAAGCTTGCCTGAAGATGGAGTGGGGAGCTGAGCCACTAGTTAGCCATAGAGGCCAGGCAGTGGTGGCACACACCTTTAATCCCGGCACTAGGGAGGTGGTAACAGCAGAGAGGAATATAAGAGGGGAGGAGACAGGAGCTCACTTTTTTTTTTTTTTTTCTGGCTGAGGAGTTGATGAGGTGAGAGGTGGCTGTGGCTTGCTCCTTTGTCTCTCTGATCTTTCAGCGTTTACCCCATATCTGGCTCTGGGTTTTTATTAAGACCAATTAGGGTTCGTGCTACACATACCTGTGAAAGCCAGAAGAGGGCATCAGATCCCCTGGGTCTGGAGTTACAGATGTTTGGGAGGTATGAGACATGGATTCTAAGACTTGAGCTCAGGTCCGCTGGAGGAACAGCAAGCACCAGCAACTGCTTATTTTCTTGATATTTAAATACTAGATGACAGGCTTTGTGAGTGAGAGGAGAGCTGAATGGCGGGCTCCTGGTGTAGTCCCAAAGGATAACAGGCTTTAGTTTAAGATTGATGAACCACGTGTGTTCTAGTCCACTTAGCTAGCTGGTCAGCATGCTGCCACTAAAAGAAAGACCATGGTTTTGATCCCCTTTTGTTTTACTCTGGATTAGGTACCCCACTCTGTTCTTTGACAAAAGACTTGCTTCTGATGCAGAGCTCACCAGTCTACAAATTCATGCTCTTGGTGTGGGTGGGGGCAGGGATCAGGACTTTGAGAGAATAGGATGAGAAAAATCAACATATGATTCTAAAACATGCACATGTGTACCAGAACACTAAAGCCAGCACACACATGCCTCCAGAGCCCTGAGACCATAATGGATTAGTATATTGTTTTAGGTTGTTTACTATTTCTTCATTGACTAATGCAATCTTTAAGAACAGATGTCCAAGAAAAGGATAAGAAATGACTAAAAATAAATTAAGTCCGTGTGTCTTAATGTTTAAAAGCTGGGTGTAGTTGTGGAAGCAAGTGTAAACAGTTTTTTTTAATTGTTGGCATTACTCTGGGCAGTATTACCTTAAACCATAGTAGCATATTATTGTATACACTTAAGAGGAACAAAAATTTTAATTTTAATTCCTTGGTGAATAACAAGAGCAATTTCTATTAATCAGCACATTGGAATCCAGTTCAAGGCTGTTCGAATTTATTATGGAATGTGGGGGGCATCAATGTCTCTATTACCTTCAATGATTGTAAAACAGGAAAAGAAAGACAGCCTTTTTCTCTTTTATGGACAGGCAAGCTCTTGGTTAGCCTGAGTGTAAACACGTCATTGAACAGCAATGACAGCCAAGTTCCCTGGGAGGGAATAATGACTTCACGGCTTATAAACTCGGCACTACCACATTCTGCATGTCTGCAGCCTTGACCATGTATAATGTGTTCCTAAGTCCCTCTCTGTGAGGGCTTGGGGTCCAAATGAATGCCAAGCAAATGGTGAGTCAGGCACTGAGGATCAGGACGAGGTGACACCTATTTATTTTTAAAGATAAAAACACTTCACCGCCTTCCTTTATTCTTTGGTATTTTCACGCATGTCAGCAATACATTCTGGTCACACACATTCTTCAACCTCTCTTGCTCCCACTAACCTCCACTATCTCCTCTCCCTCCCTCTACCTCCAAGTCTTTTTGTTTTGTTTTACTTTGGGATCTATTGTTTCACCAGGGCGGCCTGGAAGTGCACGGGTGTGGAGCTATCCACCAGAGCATGAGTAATTCACTAGTGACTGCGTCACTGAGGACAATGACATGGTTTCTCCAGCAGTCTGAGACTGCCCGGAACTCCCTAGGGAAGGCTGGGAACCAGGAGTCCCTCCTCTATCAACGCAAGTTTATGAGCTCAGTCTTACGCAATCCCTATGTAGATGACGACAACTGATGTGAGGTCCTGAGTGTCACAGCCTTGTTATGTGCATGGCAGTATTTTACAGCTCTCTCCATAGTGTGGCTTTTACATTCTTTACAACCCCTCTGAAATATTCCCTGAACCCTGGAGGGGGTAATATAAGTTGAGGGAGACCAGCTCCCTCTTTTTCCCCTAGGGTGCTCTTGAGGAGGGAGAAGTAAGAAGTATGTAGATAGAAGTATAGAGGAGAGAGGCAGTTAGAAACACAGGGTAGCTTGGGAGGGCCTGGGTCAAAACCCACCAGCCCCTTCTATCTCTACTAAAGGGCTTTTAAAAGAATGCCAAGGGGTGGAGCAAAAGACCTCCCCTGCAGCACAGCCAAGTGCAGACCATCCCAAACACCTGGTGACCATGCATGTGGTAGGTGGTAGTCAAGCCATCCTCTAATGCAGCCCTGCTGTGTAAAGCAAGTTCAGATCTCACTAGGGAGCTTTTGTGGCTCCCACAATAGGTGTACTATTTAAAACTGAAAATAGCCCCTTGTTTTCAGCATCTCCACGAACCATGAATCTCTTCATTTGTTCCCATTCACTCAATAAGAAGTTCCATTGATTAAGGTTGAGGGCAGCACTAGACTGTGGACATACATTTTTAGGAGGCAATTTGACAACATCTGTGGTGACATTGTGTCCCCTAATATATTGTATACCCTAATTAACTTATCTGGGTTCAGAGAACAGAACAGCCACTAGATAGACATAGAAACCGGGCATAGTGGCACACACCTTTATTCCCAGGACTTGAGATCTCATGTCTCAAAAGACACATGCCTTTAATCCCAGGAAGTGATGAGAGGAGGCAGAAAGGTATAGAAGGCGTGAGGACCAGGAACTAGAGGCTTTTTAAGCTTTTAGCTTTTAGCAGCAGTTCAGCTGAGATCCATTCGGATGAGGACGCAGAGGCTTTCAGTCTGAGGCTTCCAGTTTGAGGAAACAAGATCAGCTGAGAGGTTGGCAAGGTGAGGTTGCATGTGGCTTGTTCTGTTTCTCTGATCTTTTAGCGTTCATCCCAATACCTGGCTCCGGGTGTGTTTTTATTAATAAGACCTTTTAAGATTCGTGCTACAAACATCTTCATTTAACACACCAAAAGTAGTAGGTTCTCTTTGGTGTCTATGACCTCCCTAGCCAGGGGCCTTTGACCGGGTCCCCAGGACTTAGCATGAACTCCCTCTTGTGGAGAAGGTCTCACTCAGATCTAATCAGAAATCAGTTGGCCATCCCCAAAATAGTAATGCCATTATTATACCAGTAGACTTATCTTGTCTGGCAATTTGGTACTGTAGAGTATAAAACCTAAAGCCGAGAAAGATCATTTTTGACCTTTTTCTCCAGCTTCCAGCATGGCCACTTGTGGCATTATGAAAGCTAGCCAGCAAGGAGGAAGCATCTAGACGCTTGTACCTTAAACAACAAAGATATCAAAGTGGCACAGCCACCACTACACAGAATACAAATAGTAAGATGTAGATTGAAAGCTGGACTGAAGTAAGAATGGAAGAATACTGTTCAGAGCAGAACAAAAGGACTCCAGGTTTACACAGTAGGGGTGGCTGTGGCTTGCTTTTGACTGCTGGCTGAAGAATTCTGCATTGTCTAGTTTGGTTTGATGTAGAAGATAGATGGACAATAAAACTGAAAAAAAAAAACCCACTAAATCATTAGTGAAACTACTTCATTTATTTATTTACTTCCTTCTTAAAAAGTGAGTGAAAAGTAGTAAAAACCCAAACCCAACCAAAATATGCATTTTGGTCATTGTCACATCTTTAGAAGATAGCTAAGGGCATTCTACATGTCTGCAAAGCTGCTTTCTGTTGCTGAGTATGGAGACGTGCTTGGAATGCCTTTCTTGGCAGAACATTCTCTGCTCAGGGTGTCCTCGGTCTTTTGTACTATTCATTCATAATAGCACCCTAGATGATGGAACTGTACAGTAGTGACAGATTGAATAAAGTTTCTGAACACCATGAGACAGAGCAGAAAAGAAGTACTATTTGAGAAAAATGGGCAGTTAAGAATAAACTGTCAGCTGCGGAGTTGTGAATCAGACATGAAGTAGCCCAGCTAATCACAGCTGGGTTACTTTTCTGGATTGTGAATTCTTTGCGGGAAATAAGGGAATTTGAATGATTGGGAATTCAATGGGGACGAGTGGGTCTCACACAGGAGTTTACTGTGCTCACTTTTCCACCGTGAATATGTTTAAAATTATCCATAAAGAGAAAAAGGAATGCCTATAAAAACAAAAAGTGTGTTATCCCATCACCTTTCTATTCACTTAGAGAGGTTGAGCAAAGTGCTGGTATCTCATTTATTTCAGAATCCTGCCACATGTTCTGTAGTTCTGCAAGATTAAGCCAGGATTGTTTCAAGCTGTGTTAAGGGGTCTTAGCAACAAAAAATTTCTTCCTCTGGGAGGATTTTTCAAGCCAGTAGCACATTCTTGAATGTACGTACTTTGCCAATTTATGTGGACTATTTCACAGAGTATAGCGAGGGACCTCATGTTTCCTAGTGATTTAAGTCTTTTTCTATATAAATCCATGTCAGGTCTCCACATATAGTTTGAAGGAAATCTATCTGCATGAACAGTCCTACTACTGGGAGCAACAGTGTTTTAGATGACAATGTAGCATTTTCCCACAGGAGTCTCCCTTTAAGGGATGGGTGAACTGTGTTTCCTACTTATAAAACCGGAAGTCTTTCTGTCATTGTTCTTACTGGAGTCCTCCAACCAGCCTCAGTTTAAGATGGGAGATAGTTAGTCAGGATCAGCTTGTAAAGGGCTCTTGCATATGTCTGCACATCCAAGACTGTGCTTCATATGACAATATGGTTGGTAGCAGCAAGGAGTTCTGACATTCTAGGTTTGCACACAAGCAAAAAAAATAAAAATAAAAATAAAATAAATAAATCATGGGATCTGAGCAAAAAGCTCCAGGTCAGTCCACAAAGCAGCGGAAGTGGTGTAAATGGATTATTGTTTATAAAAAAAATCTACCAACAGCTCAATGAGAGAGCTGTCAAGATTTGATACTAGGATATTTGGGCAGTTCTTGCCTCCCATGATAACCACAGAAACTGCATCATCAATCTGATTGCAGGCCTTTTTCAGAAAAGAGGTTATTCCTGAGTAGTAAGCTTGAGTTACTCATGACAGCTGGAATTTTGTAGCTGAGCTTGTTTCCAGTATTATTAGATAAAATGGCAGTGGTAAGACATAGATATTTATTTTCATGCTGGAAATGCTAGTGCAGAATTTGAGTTAAAAATAAGTCACTTGACATGTTGGAAGTTGTCCCCAGGCACAGACCTGCCAGGTCTAGCTTTTCCCACTAGGTATAGCGACTGACTATAGCTACTGTTTGTGAAGAGAACATATAGTGGAAATGAAGTAATAATAGTAAGAAGCCTAGAAATGATTGATTTGTCCCAAGGAACGAGTACAGCTATCTGAGTTGTGACTTTACTTTTGGTGCTTTTCATATTGCACACCTATTTTTAGCTTGCTTAAAAACAACTTTACAAATCTTCTTTAATTGCTTCCTTTATTTTTATTTTATGTGCATGGGGTTTTGGTTTGCATGTATGTGTATGCCTCACATGCGTGCCTGGTGCCCATAGAGACCAGAAGAGGACATTAGATCCCTTGGTACTAGAATTACAAATGATTGTGATCTGTCTTGTGGGTTCTGAGAACTGAATCTGGGTCCTCTGGAGGAGCAGCCAGTGCTCTTAACCACAGAGCCATCTCTCTAGTGCCCCTAAATCTTCTCATAGATGAGGACAACATAGTGTAAAGAAGAGGCCACAAGAATCTAAAAATACGTAATTTCAAATCCTAATTTCTTCATAGCCTGTGTTATGCTAGGGAAGATAATTTACCTCTCTGAACCTCCATGTCTTTATTATTAATGGGAATAATGGTATATCCACCCTTACCTGTGTAAACTGCGTGTATTGTATACTAACACTTATTCACTAGTAGATATGGGATCCTGACAAATAATGTTGGTATAAGGCAATGGGATTTCAGAGGGGAAAATAATTTCCCAGGGGACCATTCCTTGACTGGGAACACTGCTCACAGAATAAGAAGATTTGTTTATTCAACACAACGCCCTTTATTTTTTTTTTAATCTATCTGGCATGCTCAGGCTTTGCAAAGATCCTGAGATGAACAATCTAGATTTGCTGCATTGGGAATATACTCTACTTAAGGGGCTCACTCCTGCAGGGCACTGGTACCTAAGGGGCTCACTCCTGCAGGACACCTAAGGGGCTCACTCCTGCAGGACACCTAAGGGGCTCACTCTCTCGGGACACCTAAGGGGCTCACTCCTGCAGGACACCTAAGGGGCTCACTCTCTCGGGACACCTAAGGGGCTCACTCCTGCAGGACACCTAAGGGGCTCACTCCCACAGGACACCTAAGGGGCTCTCTCCCGTGGGACACCTAAGGGGCTCACTCTCTCAGCATACCTCATTCCTCAGTGTTGCTTACAATCTTTATTTGTAGACAACATGGCCAGTGTGAGCTTCAACTACACAAAACTGAAGTTCAGGCTTTTTGTTGGCTATTTTTGTTGTTCTTTCAAAGAAAATTAGTAAGTTGAAGAGAAAGCAGTCTGACAACTCTTCCTCCCATAAATATATATATTTATATTCCATTATATATATCTTATATAATAAATATATAATAAAATTATTTTATATCATTTACAAAATAATATTTATGTTTATTACATATATTATAAAATATATAATATAGAAATATATAAGTAACTGTATTTATTATATATTTTCCTCATATATCTATATCTATATCTATATATCTATATATATCTGTTGCATGGCTTCACTTTGTTTTCCAGGTTGATCTTGAACTCATGAGCTCAAGTGATCCTTTGGCTCCAGCCTCCCAGTAGCTGGTAAGGCAGGTATACACCACCCTGCCATCTCATTTCTTTCTTTGGAGTATGTGGACTTCCTCCTAGCTTTGGGAAATTCATTACCATTATTACTGGTAACGAATTACTCCATCACTATCTACATAGCTTTTCAAAACTGTTTCTCATCAGGAAAGGCACCCTTAAGACGTATCCTTCTTCTGGAGAAGTTGTACTGTTTATCAACACCCCCGGTTTCGGGCATGTGAACATGGAGAGCTTTGAACTCGTGGAGGCACAGGGCCCTGTGATGGGGCCTTTATGAAAGTTAGCTATATTAATGTGGTCTTGTCACTGCTGCTGCATTTATAAGTGCTGGTACCAACCCAGTTTCTTACCAGGTAGTCTGCTTAGCTACACTCAAGGTGCTCATGACCAGGTAGAGGGCTATGAAAATTCTTGACATTCTTATTTGTTTATTACATTTTTTCATTTTGGGGATTTTACCCATGAGTACTGTATTCACATCATTTCTACCTCTGTCCCTCTGAATTCCTCTCATGTCCAACATCACTCTCTTTCAGTCCTAGATGAAGAACTATAGACAACCAATGGCTGCTGGGATAGAATCAGCTTTTCTCTTTTGAGACAAAGTCTCACTATGTTGCCATTACTAGCCTGGGACCTATTACATAGATCAGGCTAGCTTTGAGTTTACAGAGATCTCCCTGCCTCTGCCCCCTAAGTGCTGGGATGAAAAGCAGATGCCACCACACCTGATCTCTTGACATTATAGTAAGAGAGTGAAGCCTCTCTAAGTGGTCTTTTCTTCCTGGTTGCAACTTGCTTGCCTTTGTAAGCAGACCACTGGGTGACCTTGTTCAGGTTGGATGGAGGCTTCTGCTATTTAGTTCATCTTCAAGTGCTGTCTTAGAGTTTCCATTGCTGCGAAAAGACACCAGGACAACAGCAACTCTTATAAAGAAAACATTTAAATGGGGTGGCTTGCTTACAGTTTCAGAGGTTCAGTCCATTTTCGTCACAATGGGGAACACGGTGGTGTGCAGGCAGATGTGGTGCTGGAGCAGTAGTTGAGAGTCTTACATCTTGCAGACATCAGGAAGTCAACTGAAAGTCACACCGAGGGAAGCTTGAGCAAACGAGACCTCAAAGTCGGTTTCCATAGTGATGCATTTCCTTCAACAAGGCCACACTTCTCCTAATAGTGCCAGTCCATTTGGGGGGCATTTTCTTTCAACCCACCACAGATGCCCTATACTTCTGTACTTTCTTGACTCTGCTTTTGTGAGTAGCATTATTGTTAAGACTTTCCATTTAATTTCTCTGAGGCCTAAAAATTGTTTTGACTTTTTCTTGGGATATTACAAATATGGTGACTGATAGACTTGGCATACAAGATAATCCATTAACAATGTTGCCCAAGAAAGTCCATTAGGTTTTTGCAGTAATTACTTAGTTCAGATTCACTGTATCTGAACAGGGACATAACAATTGTCACCTCATGTACCAATGACAAGGAATACACAAGAGCCAATAGGAATGAGATGGCTACTTGTTTTGAATGAAGTGTCTCTCATTTTCTCATTCAGTCTTTTAATAATTGTCCTGAGTATTAAATCCTTTTGTTCATCCTTGGCAAAGCTAAAAGACTCTCTCTGTGTATCTCTGTCTCTCCCCTTCCCCATTCCCCCCTTCTGTTGCTCTGTCTGTCTATATGTCTATCTTTCTGTGTGTGGGTGAATTCTTCTGGGGTAAGAAAATACTCCACTTAGCACAAGAATCACAAATAATTGAGACAAATGACAATTAGGAAGTTACATGGACAAAGTCTGTTTTACAAAAAGCATCCTTTATTCTCTCTTCTCATGGGAGAGAGCTCTTTAAGAATATCATAAAAACCTCAGGGTGTTGCTAAGGAAATCAGTACCGATGGAAAACATCTGCTCTCTTGTATTTGCAGCTCAGGTGGGCTCTGTGCTCTCAGCTGCACGTGCTGCTGGAAGCAGAAGGGGAAGTGTTGTTCTGAAATGCGCAAAAGTCTAGTTTAGCCCGACTCCGAGTCCAGGACTCAGGGCTCCCAAGCCTGTCGTCTTTGGAACATGTGAAAGCACCAAGGGGCTTCTGCCAAGACCGGCTCTCCTTTTCAGATGTTTCCTCCACCGTATCCCGGAGGCACTTGGTGCAGAACAGACCCCCGTCTGTGTGTTTCGAGTCACAAGGCAGCACGCTGGGCTTCCCAGGCCTGGCATGTCACGGCTGCCTACACTCAGATGCCATCCTAACTTTTACATAGTTCAAGGAGTTCAGTTCTTTAAAAGCAGATTCAACCCAGAGTACAAAGGATTGAAGATATATTTTTTTTTTCTGCACTGAATTTTAGTTGAGCCGTTTCTCCAAGGGCATCAACTACTTCATAGGTGTAATTCAAGGACAATTGAAAGTTGTCTTCCCACCCCACTATGTCAGTGGGATATTCTGTACTGACTCATCAAGTGTTTATTGGATGACCAAGGGGACATTCACATTTTGGTAAGTACTTGAACAAACATATTAAAGGTTAGTAAGTCTGGGAATTTGAATGATGCCTCAGTTTTATCCAGGAGAGAACTCAGACACAGGAGTTGGTCATTAGGCAAGCATATTTTTTCCTGGTAGAAGAGCAGGTGTCTTGTTGGATTTGAATACTATGGCTGGACTATGAGATGACCCTTGCATCTAAAAGCTCCTGGTGCATGGAAGATACACATGCAGATTCTCATGGTTGTGGACTGAGATATTTTATCAGCTGGAGGACAGTACTGTGGAGTGTGTGGACCTCAACTCAGAGCCATGGCCCCCCGCTGAGGAGAGGCATTCACATACTGGGACTCACAAATTCCACCAGACTTCACAAATTCAGTGTGCTTGATGCTGTAAAACTGGAAAATTGGTTAACCTGAAACGGGTGCACATGTAACAGTATTTCCAACCTAATTATAAACATTCTAAAACTTCCTTAGCCTGAGAAGCAACCAAGGGCCCATCATCTTCAGTCACTTGTTAGGTGTTTATGGAATGTCTGCTGTAGGCACTGGGCAAGTTAATGGGAAACAGATACTGATGAGGTATTGTTTGACTGATATGTTCATAAATAAAGATGAAGTGTGAGAAGTCCTGCAATAGTGGTATAAAACAAATATTGTATGCATGAGAAAGAGAAAATTAAGGGCTCATTCACAACACTGAAGGTTTTCTGAGTTTGGAGGGTCATATTGGTTACCTAGTTCACCTACAGCAGTGGTTCTCAACCTGTGGGTCTTAACCTCTGGGTGGGTCGATGACCCTTTCACAGAGGTTTCCTAAGACCACCGGAAATACCAGATATTTAGCAGCATTTGAGTTACACTCTTAGCTCACTTCGTTTGTTGTCAATGAAGTTCACAGGTCTCTTTTGCATGACACAGTCTGTGTGTGAAGGTCAAGGGCGACCTTGTAGAGTTGGTTTTCTCTTTCCACCTTTATGTGGATTCTGGCGACCAAACTCAGATGGCCCGACTTCCACCACAAGCACCATTACCTGCTGAGCCAGCTCATCAGCCCGATTTCAGGTATTTTGTGACAGTAATGGACAACTGAAAACTACAGCTGTTTTTAGTGTTTGTCTAGCAGCAGACATCAAGAGAATCCCTGGCATTAGGTCATCTGAGGTCAGGAAGGACATCTCATTGTGTTCTAGTTGATAGAGCTTTCCTGGACAGAATCTCAAGAATGTTGGATCGTGTTTTGCTGGTCGAAGACTGTTGTTGGGGGTTTTTGTTCTTTTTGGGGGGTCCACCACCCAGCTCCCAAATAAATCACACATGGAGGCTTATTATTATTTATGAATGCCCAGCCTTGGCTTGGCTTAGTTTCTAGCCAGCTTTCCTTAAATTAACCTGTCTATCTTTTGCCTCTGGGCTTTTCCTATTTTCTAACTTCTGTGAATCTTACTCTTACTCCGTGGCTTGCTGTGTAGCTGGGTGGCTGGGCCCCTGGATTTCTCCTTCTCCTCTGGCTCCTCACTCTCTCCTCCCAGTTTTCTCCTTCTATATATTCTCTCTGCCTGCCAGCCCTGCCTAGCCTTTCTCCTGCCTTGCTATTGGCCAGTTCTTTATTAGACCATCAGGTATTTTAGACAGGAACAGTAACACAGCTTCACAGAGTTAAACAAATGCAACATGAATAAAAGTAACACAACTTAAAATATTCTACTACAGAAGACCTTGGTCATGTGCTATGAAAACTGTGTTCCAAATATCATTTTAGAATGATTGCTTATTTTCTAATTAGAGTCTTATTTGGTGACATTAGTAACTTCAGCACAATTTTGTGCTGTGTTACTATTTTAGAGGTTCATGGTTTGAAAACTTTGTTACCCAGTCTAGTAAAAGTCACAGCATTACAAACCCTAAGTTCAGAGTCTTACAAATGTTTCAAATCCTGGTCCCAAGTGTCATTGCAAAATTCAGAAGAAATCATTGGACTTCAAAGTTAACCTGACTTTAAGTTTAAATCCTAGGAATATTTGATATCATTCTAAAATTATTTTCTCATAGTTACTTAGATGTAAGTGTATTTAAGTCTACAATGTATTATGAGAACAAAAAGAAGTGCTAGATGACTAAGTGGGAATTAGTTTTTTACACCGATTAAGTTTTGAGGACTAGAGCTCATCTTTCCAGGACCTTCACAGCTGGAATGATCTCCATGGACAAAGCCTGCATTTCAAATGTTGCTCTTTACCATTGCAGTGTGATTATTTAGACACAGAAACATCATCTTTCTGAGACAGTTTCAACCTGAGCAATGTGTTTAGGTGTAATATATTGCAAAATAACCTCAATGTGTGGTTTGAAAAGATTTCCAGGCGACGAGTCCCCCTCACCCAGCCTCAGGGAACATTGCAGAAGAGGAGGTGGATAGGAAAAAGAGTGTCTGAGCTGGAGGTCAGAGAGCAGTGATGTGGATATGACATGACTATTGCCCTCATGAACTCGGCAGCTGCGTGTACTTCTGCAATAACTGTACGTGATCAAGCCAGCTAAAATCCTGTCAGAGATGGAGGAAATGAGCTCCAGGCCTACCCAGTACCAAGGCACTAATAGGGGAGGGAGAATCATTCTTTATTGAGGATATGGCCACTGGTAGATTTCTCATGCTGTAGTGAATGACCCTACACTCAAGAACGTACAAGTAGCTCTAATTGGACTAAGTGAGTTAGAAAAACAAAATGAAAAACAGGGATTGGGAGGGAGCATTTTGGGAAGCACATGGGAAGGTTGGTAGGGGCAGGGAGAAAGGGATAGATATGATCTTATTTCCTCAAAAAAAAATAATTGAACAGATTTTAAGAAGAGAGAAATCAACCTGAATTTGAAAAGAACAGCTTTTGCTTGTGTTTATCTCTATTAGAACAATCTGCATCTAGATCAGAGTTTTTCCACATGTCTTTCTTGGATCCTCTTCCTCCTCCTCCTCCTCCTCCTCCTCCTCCTCCTCCTCCTCCTCCTCCTCCTCATCCAGGTCTACATCAGAAACGCATAGTCTCAGATCTCACTCAAGGCTCGAGGGTTGGAAACTAGGGTATGGTATGGTGATATTTTATTTGTACTGAAATGTGATTTTATTTGTATGATAATAAATAAAGTTGCTCGGGAGGCAGAGCCAGGCAGATCTCTGTGAGTTTGAGGCCAGCCTGGTCTACAGAACGAGATCCAGGAAAGGTGCAAAGCTACACAGAGAAACCCTGTCTCGAAAAACCAAGTGCTGGGATTAAAGGCCTGCACCACGAATGCCCAGCTCTGCTATGGCTTACTATTAGCTCTGACCCCCAGGCAACTTTATTTATTAACATACAAGTTGTTGTCAAGGGTAAGGAAAAGGGCTAAGCAAAGGAAATTAGATTGAAGGTTCTTGTTTTTTTTTAAAAAAAAGAAAGAAAAAGAAAAAGACAATTACTAGTTTTAAATACTTTACATTGGATTGGATTGTTTTATATTATATACAAATTACATATATTGAAATTGATATTGTTAGAAAATGCTATATGTATATTTCTAATTGTATTATAACGTTCATTTAACAAATAATGCAGTTTTCTGATCCTTGAATGTTATTATTACCAACTATTAGGATAAAAAGAAATGAAAGTTAGTAGTCAGACATTATAATAGAACTTGTAGTCATATTAGGTATGTTTTCAAGATTGAGCAGATACATTTTAGATAGACAGGTCATCTTCAAACCCTTCAGAGATCTACAGAATATGGCATTTAAAATGTTTTAATAACTTAGAAAATTTTTCTTTTTGTTATGACTATGAGACATGTCGGCTCCTGGCAGTACCAATTTACTTCAGAGAGAATATGGGCATTGAAGAAACTGCATATGGAGTTAACTTTCATTGTGGCAAAAGTTAGCCACTGGACAACAAAGTATCCTCGAATCAACTGCTGACAAACAGGACAGACAGGACATGAAACAAAGGACTATCTATTCTTGCCAACTCAAGTGTTGTTATGGCTTTATTAAAAGGCATCTTCTGAAGCCAGGACAATATGGCACCATCCCTGAAGTGGCCTTCACAATCCAGAAAAGGTACAGTGCCCTTTTCTTCGAAGGCAGCTGAACAGGCAGTGGGCCGATGGCTTCTGATGTGCAATGGAACAGCAGCTGAAACAGTTATTCTTGAAGAGTAACTAAGCTCACGCCTCTCAATAGTAGACTGGCATTTAATAGAGGGATGTGGAGAAGAACGGGATGCTGAGATGAAGCCATATATACACAGCCAAGAAGAATGGACAGCTGAATTAAAAAACCATCAACAATTTCCAGAATTTAAAATCCTGAATCATGACATGACACTAGTGGAATTCAGGTGTTTCTGGTACATGGACTGCTCTCACCCAATGTGAGGTTGAACTGTTGACCTTGTGTACATCCTACTTCACAAATGAGTCTGTCAGATACGCTAAGCCTATAGACTGAAGATGATGCCCCAACACTGCGGAGAAACCTCAGGTGACTGTCCAGGCAGCTGGCTGTTTCTGTCAACTCACAAATTTTTTGGAAGTTGCTTGCATGCACTTCCTGTTTTTATTTTTGTTAGGTAATATTATTTCCTTCTTGGGTCTCGGAGGGAGTTGAAGATTAATTAGTTATAGTTGAAGATTAGTTAGTTATAGTTGAAGATTATTTAGTTATAGTTGAAGATTAGTTAGGATAGAAAGTGAATTAGGTACATTTTGGACTTACCAAAATAGGATAGATAATGGAATTATTTTCTCTGAATTTGTCAAATGCAAATGGACTAGACATTGTTTAGGTATTTATTACTTGTATATATTGTATATAGTTATTGTACTTTTGTATATAGATTTTCTTATGTTAGTTATAACCTTTTTCCTTTTTTCTTTTTATTAAAATAGAAAAGGGGAAATATGGTGATATTTTATTTGTACTGAAATGTGATTTTATTTGTATGTTAATAAATAAAGTTGCCTGGGGGTCAGAGCTAATAGTAAGCCATAGCGGAGCTGGGCGTTCGTGGTGCACGCCTTTAATCCCAGCAGTATGGACTTAAAGACTTTGTATTTTAACATATTATTCAGTTAATTGCAACACTTGCTAAGCTTGAGAACCACTGAGCTAGATTATTTTCAGGTCTGTTCAATAATTGGAATTTATGTGGTTGAATTCTTACGCAAAAGAACTCAGAGAAACCTCCATTTTTAACATGACAAGTGGTCAGGGACCTTTGTTTTACTCAGTGATGTCACTACAAACAAGTACATTGCCTTTGCTCCAGTAAATGACCTCCCACCCACATTCAGGAAAGAAACTCCAATAACAGTCAGTGGGTCCCACACAAAAGGAGACATGAAGGTCATACGGGGATTTATTAAGAAGAGGGGTCTTAGCGGGAGAGGAAGGGGGATGAGGGGAGGGAAAAGGGGGGTGTAAAATGGCTAAAATTTATTATATAAATGTATGAAATTGTCAAACAGTAAAAATTAATTTAAAAAGATTGTTTAACAAATAGTTAAAAGGCTCAGACTTTTCAATAGGCTAAGTGGTGCTTAGATGGATTTTTAAGAACGGAATTGTCACTGTGTCACCTAAGGAATCTACTTGTCCCTAAGGAACAGTCTAGGTGCATCCAACTCAAGAATTGCTGCTTATGATTGATACACACAGCCTAAGTTGTAGGGATTGCCTGTTGTCTGGGGGTAGCATCCGAACAAGCTGACCACTCCTGAGCCTGAAGAGCTGTCCTTGTGTACATACTGTTTCCAGGGCAACAGGAGTTGTTATAAGAGATTCATAATGCATCTGTGGCTCTTTGGTGGTAGAGAGAAGAAAATATTAGTTTTGTTTCATAGCCAGGAACAGAGACACAGACATCATGAAAGAGCAGACAGTATTCAATAATAAAGAATTTTTATTTCCATCCCAAATGTGGACCTGAGTTCCTAAGTCAGTTTCTCCTAAAGACATTGAGTTTGATTTGGTAAATTGAGGGAAAGAAAGAAAAACAAACAAACAAGCACATTTCTTGCACTAAAGCTATTCTGTAGGAGGATAATGTGAAATTTTACACACACACATATACACATACACATGATTGTTTTAATGGTTTTTTTGTTGTTATTTGTTTTGTTTTTATTTTGGGACAGAGTCTTGTCATGTGTCCAAAGCTGGTCCAGAATTTACCAGCCCAGGTTGATCTCAAATTCCTAATCCACCTTTTTTTTTTAGTCTCCTAAATGCTAGGATTACAGGCTTTCTCTACAATGATGGCCTAATATATAAATATTTGTATACACACACACAGATACACACACACACACACACATTCAAGTAACCACAATAAAAAGATAAAAAGAAACAGGTATTATCAATCGTAATTACATTTGATTTAGCTCAATGGATATGTTAAGATTTTGTCATTTAATCATCATAAAAATGAGTATTTACAACCCCTTTTCTTATATTGTCTTCAAAGTCATAGTCCCCTCAATGAAGACTAAATACAGTTCAAATGATCAAAGCCATGGGCAGCTTAGTGACCACCCACAGGGCCGAGCCATTCTGAAGTCTCACTTTTCTACCTTTACACGCACCTTCTTCCCTCCTTAAAAGTACAAATGTCTTCTCAGACATTTAATTCTGACTCTGGAGTTGTGTGACTAGAGGTTGGTGTCTACTACTAGAGTGGATATTGAAGAATTCTGAGTTTTGGATGCGTAGATAGGAAAAGACTACAAACCTCCCAACCTGATGCTGTGATCCCCAAGGAAAAGGATACAGAATTGTAAGTTTGGAAAGACCTTTTCCCGTGTTAGACACCCTGTTCCTTTCCATTCTCTTTGGATTTGAAATTGACCTCTTCACTACTTCCAATATGAATAAATGGCCGTTTTTAGAGTCCTGTACAGTTTACAAAGCTCTCTCATAATCATGAATGTTTAACTTACATGCTTTCTCAATCTTACAATGTGTTCTCACTGAGTTCCTACAAGGGACTGGCCTCTGTACAAGGAGCTGGAAGAAATTAATCACAGTGCACAAGGCTCCCGGGCTGAGGCCTCATGCTATTTCACTAGCTCCTTCTCGTCCTTTCCTCTAGTTTCTGGAATCTCTCTCATCCTTGTTTGATGTGCATCAAGAGACAAACCTACTAATAAGAAAACAGTGGTCTGACATTGCCTTCTGTTTGAAATGTCAGTCCTTCCCCAAAGGGCTGTTTTTGGTCATGAGAAAACCAGAATCGAAGCTCTCTGCATCTCTGACGTGACTGAAGCATTAGGAAGAGGAAGCTCTTCTCACTACTGAAGAGACGTAAAATCTGCTGATGATCTGTTCACAGGCACCACGTGGAATTGTAATTTGCATCAAAAATTCCTTTGCTGTAAGCCTGCTGCCAGGTAGACACTTAATCTCTGTTGATTTTCTGTTTCACTTTTTTGTGCCAGAGTTCTGGAAGAAATGAAGCCTACTCTGATGCATTGTCCATCAATTATAGTTTTCCTGCTTTATGGTGTGTGTAGAAAGCAAGCACTTTCAAATGTCAAAAGATCAAGGCTTGTGTCTGATAGAAAGAGAAAGGAGGATTCTAGTATGATGGGAAGCCATTTCTAGAAACATTTTAGGGATTTGGGTCTCATGATTCTGTCCATTACATTTGAAAACACTGTTGCCCACTCTTAGTTCTTTCATATCCCAAAGAATTTGGAAATTTAGACGCTGGTTTCCTCGGTACTGAACTTACAGGAATCTTGCCTACCAGCTTCATGTTGCCACCAGAGAGCAGCAGAGATTTATAGGTAGTTAATGAGTGCCCCAAATACCAATAAATAGGAAAGGTTAATAGCTGATGTGAACCTGTTCATTAAATGTGGAAGGAAGGGTGATAGACAGAATATTTACCTGTAATCTGTCTTCACTCTTATTCCCTCTGGGGTGTGTGTGTGTGTGTGTGTAACTCTGCGAGTTCGATGATTTATTACATTAATTGGGGAGCATTTTCTGACTTTTGTATGATCTTAAGGATCATGGGTGAAAACTACTCCCTTTCTTCCACCTCCACCGGCCTCATAGCCTGAAGGAGGAAACCGAAGACAATGATCCAAAAGTTGGAGGAAGCACATTGCTGTATCTGTAGACCAGGGAGGATACAATTATTGCTCACATACCAGATCAGATCTGCTGCACGCTTTCATAAAAATATTTTTTAAAATAGCTTTTATAATTGCATGTATTTATTATTTGTGTGTGTGAAGATGCATGTGTGTCATGGTATAGATGTGGAAGTCAGAGGACAATTTGCAGGACTTGAGTCTTTCCTTTTGCTGTGTGGGTCCTGGGAAGAGAACTCAGGCTTGTTGGCAAATACCTCTGCCCTCCGAGCCATCTTGCTAGGCCTATAGACAAAGCTTTATAAGACCCAAACCATACCCATTTGTTCATGCTTTGTCTATGGTGGCTTCCATGCAAAAATGGCAGAATTGAGTAATTTGATTACATGAAGTCATATGGACTGCAAAATTTAAAGCATTTTTAAAAATTATTTTTGCCTTTACTAGAAAAATCCTTGTTCTATATAGCATCTGTATTTGAAATTTAAACTTTGGAAAGTATGGAGAAGTAGAGCCCAGATTGGGAGTTTGGTAACTACGATTATGTATCTCAAATCCTAATTGGTCTTTTTTTTTTTTTTTTTTTTTTTTTTTTTTTTTTTCCCGAGACGAGGTTTCTCTGTGTAGCTTTGCGCCTGTCCTGGAACTCACTTGGTAGCCCAGGCTGGCCTCAAACTCACAGAGATCCGCTTGGCTCTGCCTCCCGAGTGCTGGGATTAAAGGTGTGCGCCACCACCGCCCGGCTAATTGGTCTTAATCAAAACCCGGAGCAAGATATTGGGGTAAATGCTGAAAAATCAGAGAGACAAAGGAACAAGCCATAGCCACCTCTCACCTCACTAAGTCCTCAGCAGAAAAAAGACTGAGCGTGCCTGTGTCCTCTGCCTTATGTTCCTTTCTTCACCCAGCCATATCACTTCCTGTCTGAACCTCACTAGTGCTGGAATTAAAGGCGTGTGTGCCTCCCAAGTACTGGGAGCAAAGGCCTGAGATCCCAAGTACTGATATTAAAGGTGTGTGCCACCACTGCCTGGCCTCTATGGCTAACTAGTGGCTGACTTTGCCCTCTGATCTTCAGGCAGGCTTTATTTGTTAGAGCATACACAGACAATCACCACACTACTATACTCATCCCAGGCAGCAAATTGTCCTTTCTTGAGCACAGCTAGCAATAGTCCTAGCTCTGGGTGAGCTCATAGGTAAATGCACATGGTGTGGAGTGAAGGCTGTCTTTGTGTGTGGTGGGGCCTGTGGTTCTTTCCAGATCCTAGGCTCTATTTTTTTTTTTTTTTTTTGTAATTATCTTTGGTTTTCACGTAGGCGTTTGTTTATGGAGGTCTCACTTTTCCCAGTCCCCTGTTTTGGTTTCTGGCTGTACTTGTGGCTTCTATCTTTTACATAGGGCCTCACAGAACTGAACTCTGGCTTCCAATGCAGCTAGCAGACTGATATTTGAAATTTCTTCTGCTGCCTCAATATACCCCAAAGGGAAACGATACTCTTCTTCCATGATCCTTTTCCCACCTTCAGAATTAGTGCCATGGAATGGGAGAACTGGGCAGGTTATAACACATCAGGGAGGTCTAGAGTCAAACCAGCATGTTCTAGGAAATGGTCTTGATTTCACTGGGAAGAATAGGAAGTAGGGTGAGGGCAGTGTGTAGGTGCCTTACTCTAAATTAACACTGCCCACTTTGAGTTTATATTGGAGATCTACTTGAATTCATTAATATTCACTAACCAGATTTTTTATTTACTACTTTTAAAATTTGAATAAAGGTATTCAATGTCACATTAAATTTAAAATAGGTTTAATAATTTTGCTACTTCTTGTTAGAATGTCATAGTCTGAACCAATATTGATTTTCAAACTGAAAATGAAAAGTATGTGAAATTAAAACATCGTGTCATACATAGGCTATATATTTTTAGTTTATTCTATTTTGGAATTATTTATTGGTTTATTAGCTTAAATGTTCACTTGGCATGATGGTTAGTTTTAACTGTCAATTTGATACAATATGGAATCCCTTGGGAAGAGAGTATTTTTGTTGTTGTCTGTGGTTTTTATTTTGGTCTTAATTTTTGGGAAGAGAGTTTTAAAGAGGAATTGTCTAGATCAGGTTGGCCTGTGGACATGTCTGTGGGGGACTGTCTTCATTGCTTTAACTGAAGTGAGAAGAATTGCCTGTTGTGGGAAGTACCATTCCTATAGCTTGGGTCCTGGACTGTATATGGGTAGAGAAGAGGCTGAGCATAAGTGAATGTACAAGCATTTATTCTGTGTGTTGACTGTGGATATAACCAGCTGCCTTGACTTCCTTGCAATGATGGACTTATAATCTGGAATTGTGAACTAAAATAAACTCTTTTTCTCCTAAGTTGCTCGTTGTCAAGATATTTTTTATAACAATAGAAATGAAGCTAGAATCCCTAGTAACCTAATTACTGTTGGGAAGACACTACTGAAAAGCAATTAGTTAAACAGAAGATGCTCCCCGTGAAACTTTGGAAAGCACGCCGAAATGTAAACAGGATCGAATTTAGTCTAAGTATTTACACTCATGAACTTTTTTTTTTTTTTTTACAAAATTTAAGTATTTACATAGTTTCAATCTTTCACTATCAAGTGTATAATGTTTGTGTTTCTTGACCTGTTCCCCTTTAATTTATAAAACATTCATTGGCAAAAAGCCTTTTGGTTCCTCCAGATTTCATTAAGCAGAATTGTACTTTTGATGTCCAGAAGTATTTATAGTGAGAATATATACAAATGTGACATTACTCATATTATCCTAGAGACCATTAAATTTTTGTCGCTATGTTGATAGCCAAATCTGTATCAGATTTTTGTCATTTAGCATTTAGTTGTTATAGATGATGTAGATACAAGGCCCTTGATATACGGGGATGATACTGTTGATTTACATCTTACATCTCTTTTGGCACAAGTGTCCAAGCGAGTCCCCTTACAGGCACACCCCATTCCTGCTGCTTTCCAGGCTCAAAGATGTGTGTGAGAAGTCTGAAATTAGAAGAGCTGAATTCAAGTCTCTGCTCTACCACCTTCTAACTAGGTGGCTTGGGATGAATCTCTTGACTGAGTACCAGTGTCTTCATTGATAAGACAGGTAAGACATCTACCTTGCTTGTCTCACAGGATTGCTGAGAAGGAAGAAATGCAATCTGATGACCACAATAAAATTTCTAGTAGCCAATGCAAATGAAACTGCTGCTAAGGTTAGAATGAAGCCAGTGGTCCAGGTACAACCACAGCCAAAAAGATGGACCAATGACCATAGCACCTTAGACAGTTCAGTCAGTTGGGTAGATGTCTTTGCCCATTAAAGTTCACTAATTTACTAAAATGGGCTAATGATTCTTTACATTGGCTAAATCAACAAGTATGTATTTGGTATTAACTATCTGCATGTCAGTCTCCTTAGGTTTTAGAAGATACAAAGAGGTCATCTACCTACAAGGTCTTATTAACCAAAAAAGTAAAAGACAAGAGTCACACATAAGAGGGAAATAGAGATCAATGTTCTCAAGGGAAGACTTTTTAAAAAATTGGAATCATCACAAACTTCCTAGTGAAGATGTGCGTACAATACAGAATGCAGTTTGGTGGCTGGGTGCCCTGTCACTGCTGATACTTCAGTTTGTATCTTCTGTAAAAACAGTGTACTCTCCTAACACAAGGGCAGTGTTGCCATTAGAATGGAAACATTGCCACTGACAACAATACCTCCTGGATTCATTCATTTCAGGCAATTGACCTATGTGTAACTTGTAGCAAAAGCATCCAGGGATCCAGTTTGGGACCACATATTGGATGAAGCTATTGTCTTTCCTTATTTCCTTTTTTTCTGTCTTTTCCCCTTATGCACAAAGTTGTGCACATTTTAATTAAGGAAGGTTATTTGGAAATAGGGTCTCTCAGGTGATCAAATGGAGTGACACCATTAAAGTTGTAGTTTAATGTAGTTTGACTGGTATCCTTATAAAAAGGGTAAATTTGGACAGACACCCACAGGGAGAATGCATGTGAAGATGAAGGCAGATATCTTGAGTTATATGTACAAGCCAAAGAGTGCTAAGTCTGGCTGGTGAACCACCAAAGCAGGAGAGAGGCATGAGACAGGTTCCTTCATGGTTTCTAGAAGAACCAAGTGCTAATACTCAATTTTAGACTTCTACAAAATAGCAGGACAAACAATTCTGTTGTTTGTGATACTATGCCATACTACTTTGATGATCCTCACATCTAATGTGTCAGATTCGTAAGCAAGAAATACTCAGTCGTTGATTGATAAGTGATATTAGTCACCAACAGTGGGGAGTGGTGTAAGAGAGGGGATTTGGCTGGAAGAAAGGGAAGGTTTGGCTGGAAGACTTACACTGTCCACGTTTCTGCCTAGGCCTGACCTGGTCAGTATTGATGTTGTTTCTCCCCATTCTTCCTCTCCCTGACCAGTGGCCTGCCTTGGCCACTTTAGGTGATAGCACAAGTGAGTGGGCAAAGTCAATGGCTAGCTAGCATTCAGGCCTGGGATCTAAAGTTGGTCAAGGGCTAGGAGCAGATTTTCTACATGCCATTTTACTCTCCTTTTACATGAGTATAAACTTTCATCTCTCTGTAGTTCCCGATTGTGGATGTAACATGACCAGCTGCTTCAAGCTCCCATTGCCTTGACTTCCCCACCAGGATGGGCGTGCTTTGGATCCAAGAGTCAAAATAAACCCTTGCTAAGGTTGCTTTTGTTAGGATATTGTACAGAATCAATAGGAAAATTAACTGAGATGATTTGTTTATGCAGTTACTTTGCCTATGGAGTGTCATCTGCCAAAGCTGAGTAAAGGATGCTTTAGGTTTTGGGTTTATATTGGCCCAGCTTCCCACATGTAATATGTTAAGGATTAATTATACTATTTCAGAAGGCCACTCATCAAATATTGAAGATTAATCTTACATGCCTTAGGAGGTGATGCAAAGCTAGAAATATGCGATGTTTTATCATAGGTTAGAGACAGCACATGCTACTCACAGAGACTTGGCTTCTCTTGAATTTGGCTTCAGTATAGAACATACTGCTGACATATGCTCGGTCACGCTTGTGATTGTATTTGCCTGTTATATAATGCATGGTTTCCATCGAGCTGAAAAATTTCTGCCTTTGGGTTTTGATAGAGAACTTTTACCTTTAAGCACTTAGATGTGAAACAGGTCACTGATACTAGAAAAGGAATTAGGCAATGACCCTGTGGACTTGAATCAAAAAAAGGCGGAGCCTAAAGCTTTAAAAGATGTACTGATTTCCAGAACACTGTCTTAGTCTGTCTATAATGCTCTAACAATATCCTCAAGTTTATGTAACTTAGAGATAATAGATATTCACTTCCCCACAGTTCTGGGGGCTGGAAAGTCTAAAATAGAGGTGCCAGCAGGTTTGATGTATGGTAACTGCCCTCTGTACCAAGATGACATTTTCCTTCTGTGTCCTCTGAAGGACATGGTGGAAAGCAGAGAGGCAAAAAGGGCCTGGGCACTGTGTGATGCCTCTTTTAAAAGGACTTTAATCCCATTCACATGTGAGAAGCCCTCAGTAACTCGTAACTCCCATGGGCTCCCCTTCTTAATTCTATTGCATTGGTGGTAAAGTTTCCATATGGAACTTGGAGAGAAGATACATGTTCAAATGGTAGCAACTGTTTATATAGAAACATATCAAATGGACTTTTTTATGATTAACACTAGTAATTTCTGATTTTCTTAGAGAAATGAGCAATGGAATATATTGAAATGCTATCAGCCTATGTTGAAAATATATATTTTCTTCTTTTTGCCTAGAGTTCTAGCCTTCCTTTCCAGTTTAAACCCTCTGTCCCATTGTTCAGTCTTTTACATAGACAAGTTGTGAAGAAGAGAAAAAAAACTTTTTGAGTTTGTAAAGTTTATTATCAGGCTATCAGTGGAGTAAAATCCAATGGTCTGATGTACTTTCGATCTTTGTATTTGTGCCCCAAATAGGGCACCAAAGCTTCCAGGTATCATGAGAGTATGAACCCTATTAAGCTATCAGGAAGTAGTATGATTTCTGTAGATTTCTTATAAAGCAGAAGATGCAATCTACATCTTTTCAAAACACAAAACAATACTATATGTGATACTTTTTCAGTACACTTTTTAGAACAGAATCTCTAGACTCACCTCTCTCAGTCTTGCTAACTTTGTCGGTCGCTGAACCTTTCCCTATAACAGGGCAGACAACTGAACTTGTAGAGCTGCCATGAACTTTAAGAGTGCCTGGTACAATGTCTGGCAGACAGCACACACACACAAGTGCTGGCGATGTTGCTGGTGATGCCACCAGTATTTTGGTTGGAAAATGAATACTGCTAGGTTAGTAGGAGTAGAGACGCCTTTCACAGCACTGCCGTTGTGGGTCCTCCCTTTACCATCTCCTTTTTGCGGTCTGTGTGCTCAGAACATTTGGAGCAACTGGCATGAAGCACAATTGTTAAGGACAACTTGTTACAACTGCCTGTGGATCTACTGGTGCCTGTTAAATTCTGTGTGGTCTCTGGGTCACTAGGAGTTAGATATTACTATCAAGAGAGAATTTTGGGACTGAGACAATAGCTGTTGGTAAAGTGCCTTGAAACTCAAGGATCTGAGTTTGTCTCACATACCACATGTAGAGAACCATCACCACCACCACCAAGAATGTTGGCCCGCCCTTTAAAATGCCAGTGATGGGGAGACAGAGACAGGTATGGGTCCCTGGGACTCATTTGCCAGCCAATCCATCCTACTTGGCAAGTTCTAGACCAGTGACAGACCTGTCTTTAAAAAAAAAAAAAAAGTCATTTGAGAAATGACTCTGGTTTCCTCACATATAAACATACACAGGCATGCACACCTGCACACAACACATGTACACACACACACACACACACACACACACACACATACACACACACAAGAGATAGACTTTTAGGTGAGATTGATGGATTGGCCATTGAACGAGACAAAAATGAAGGGTTGAGGTCTTTGGTTTGAAGATCTTCCATGGTTCAGCTTTCCTCAAGAATAGCATCTGGACTGAGGTCAAAGGATAAGATTAGAACAAGAAATGGGAGACAGGAAGGCTGAGAGCTTCCCCTCCTGAAGCCACAACTGACCATCCTGATGGATTCCTATACCTTTCTAAAGAGCCAGCTTCAGAATCCCCAGTGTGATCCTCTGGGCAGACACTGCTAAGCCATCACCACTAGAGAAGTTTCTTTCTGGGTAGCTCGTGAGAATTCCAGAAGTTTTGGACACTATTAAGGAAAATTAGCAACAGAAGCAGCTCAGCTCCTGAGACATCTGCTTGAATGAGCCTTCGAGTGCTCACCATATTTTATTCTCCACTACTCACAAACAATTGTTTTAGTCTAGCTTTCAGGATAAAAAGCAGAAAAACAACAGGAAGGTGATACAGAGTTCCCAACTCCTCTAACTTTCTGTGTGGCTCACACTGACTCCAAACTTCCCAGCCTCCTGCTTCAGCTCCTGAATTCAAGGATTATAGGTATTTTCTCCCACACCTGGTGAACAAGTGATAGTTTCTAACAGTTGGTGTAGAAGGTAAATGTCGAATGTAAAACCATATTCGGAGCTTCGCATAATTGTGTTAAAACCCATTCACCCGTCTTAGGATATGAGTCATCTTCTACCCATGCCTGATCTTGTAACATCAGGCAGTATCAGAAAATGTTGGTTCATTTAGTTGCTCAGATCCTCTGCATGTGAACACTGTATCTCATTCCTCCACAACGATTTGTAAATTTCCCACCACCGTCTTATCAGAAAGGTCTCTAAGGGTGAGAAAACTCCCAGCTTCATCATGGTGACACAAGTGTTCCAACATTCTCCTTTTTACTTCAAAACTTGAGTTTTATCTTTCACAACAAAATTTATGATCTGATTTCCTAAAAGTTACAGCGTTGTTGACTTTGAGAAAACATCTGCTAACACCCCAAGTCTGAATAACCATTTTTTTTTTTTGTCTGTTATTCATTCTTTCAAGCAAAGATGGTGTTTACGGTAAGCCGAATACTAGCTCTGTCCTAGCGGGAACCTGTTAAAATGTCCTCATAACAGCAAAAGGGACATGGCAGATAAACTTCAGCTAAGGATTTCAAGAGTGCGAGATTATCTTGTGTTACAGGGGCTGGCTGGCTCATTGCAATCACTGGGGTTCTTATAAATAGAACAAGGAGGCAGGCAACTTGAGGAAGTTATGCCTTTCACTTTAGAGATGGAGTAAGTAGCCATGAGCCAAGGAAGTGTAGGCAGCCTCCTGAACATGAAAAAAAAAAAAAGGGATAAATTCCAAAGATCTTCAGAGGAACACAGTCCTGCTAAATTTTAGCCTAATGGGACTCAGGTGGGATTTCTGACCATTAGATGTTTAAAATGACTTGTGTTGCTATGAGTAATCATGTTTACAGTGGTTTGTTACAGGATCAATAAAAAGGGGATATGATATTTCTATAAAACAGCTACTCCCATCATAACCCAAGCATAAAGTCCTTTTCCTGATAACAGCATGGTACTGACTACAAGATACAGCACGTGTGCCTGCATTATCAATTTTTAGAAATGTAGATTGAAGATAAAATGAACAAGATTAAACAACATTAACTCTTTTTGCTAATTCAAACTCACAAAGGACATTCCTTGGGACCTTCCCCTCTCTCGCAGCAAATGTGTCCGTGCAGAACACTGTGACTGTTAGTAAGTTTGATGTTAATGCCTTGATTTGTGACCGGGCACAGGAGTTTCATTCTCTGTTGCTTTTGTTCCCGAAATACAAATATCAGTGCAGTCAGAAGACAAAGGATGCCTTAAGAGTCACAAGGAACTAGTTATGATGTTCAGCACTGTTGGAAAGTGTTTTGAAGAGAGCCAGGATACCGCAGACCACATCATAAAGACTACAACATGATAGGGTAAGTCTGCATTTTACGAACATTGTCTCAAGAGATTCTCCCTCCCACGAAAGGGATAGAGAGATGCTAAATCATTCATTACAGGCTGAGTCAGTCTTCTGAAAATCTCTCCTCCCAGCTGTCTTTTTGTATCAGAAGTCAGTGGGTGGGTGACATTGTGACAGTGGCTGATAGTGTCAGGGTTGGCTGTAGAGTGTTGTGTCTTAAGGGTGGGCCCAGTATGTCTTCTTTTTTTTTTTTTAATCAATTTGGGTTTCTGAGTATTCCGCTCAAAGGCTCTGAATTTTATAGTGGAGCTCAAGAAGTTACAGGTAAAGATAATTGTTCTCCAAGAGAATTGCCAGGTCTCCTTTTAGCATGAGTTAAATATCACCTTGTATTGATTTGATAGGTCTGCCATAATAAAATACCATGGATGTGAAGTTTTAGGAATGGATATGTTTTTTTTTTTTTTTTCTACCAGTTCTGGAGTCTGGGAGTCCAGGATCAATGTGTCAACAATTACAGGTTCTGGTGAGGCCCTTCTCAGCTCACAGGCTGTTGGCTTCACTGTGAACATAGGGATAGGGCCTTATAGTCTCATCTAGCTTTTTTTTTTTTTAACTTCTCTAAAAGTCATGTATCCAAATACAGTCACATTGAGTAAGAGTTTCAACACATGAACTCGGGAAGAGACACTGTTCAACCTGTGCCACACCCCAAAAAACCCATGTTGTTCTTTGTGAAAAATGGAACATAACTCAGCAAGCAATTTGTTAAAAACATAATATTTTTATTAATTCTTTGAGAATTTTATACATGAATATGATTCACCCCCTACTCTTTTCTACATCTGTATCTTGTTAGATGCTGTCAGATTGCCTGTTCAAACCTGGAAAGAATAAATTTCTATTGATTTTTTTTTTTATTATTTACCCTCAACCAAAGTTGTGAGGGCCACACATCTACTCTCAACTAAGATAGCAGCTTATTTCCATTTTAAAAACTGAATGCATGGGGTGGGGGAGTTTAAATGCACTGGGAGCATGGTGGAGTGTCACCAGCTAATGGAAATCACATTCATTTCTTTGTAACGATTTCCTGCTATTTAGAAATGGAATATTCCCTTGCTTACTCTGGCCAAGATATTTGTCTGCTGATGAATTAATTTAAGATGCAAGGCACAAGATGGAACTAACAGAATCGACAAACATGAGAAAAAAAAAAAAAGATCGTCTTTTGGAATTAAACTTGACATCCAGGGGACAGCACAAGTGTGCTTAGGACAGAGATTAGGACAGAGAGGGCCACGTAAAGAATATCGGGAACTGCTGGCAGCACATGGGGCTGTAAGAAAGGCAGTTAAAGGAAACTGGATCCCAGTAAATGCTTCTCTTCGGCTTGGGGAATCGCTCTTTTCTCATTATCATCAGCAGATGAGTGAGGTCTTCCTTGGCTCACGATGGACTTGCACTCGCACAACAATCAATTTTCCTGAAGCCGATTCCTGTGCTGCCAGAAGCAAGGACAGTTTCCAGATGACTGCTGTTCCCGGCTTGCCAAAGCCTCCTTTACTTCCCCTGATGACCATATGTCCTGGGGTTTATAGACTGTGCCCAATTCCGCTCATCTCAGTAGAATGGAAACTGTCACAAAATCCGACACATTGGTCTTCATCGTATGCCTTCTCAATATATGTCATAGAAACGAATACATCCCCACACCAGAGAAAAGCCCTGCGTGTCAGGTCAGATTTCCCAACTTTTGGATCACAACTCTAAAAAGCCTAGTGAGAGACAGGAGTATCTAATGGTGCTGATATCCTTAATGGTGCAGAACTACTAATGCTGAACCGAACAAACAGCTACAGGAAAACCCTCTTTCAAAGGGACAGTATTCATTTGTGTAAGTGTTCTTCACACATACCCGTACCATCTGATTTTTGTTAGAAGCTCCATATTGAATTTTTGACCTTCAAACCCCTGAGCTAATCAAATCGTTTTTCTTTATAAAGTATCCAGCTTCAGACATTTTGTTACAGCACAAAATGAATTAAGATGTGATCCCACTTGATGCCCTTAAGACTATTGATAGTTTTCCCGCTTTTGTTGAACCCAAAACTTAGAAAGTCTTTTATGATAAGGGCTATTTTTTTGGGGGGGGGGATTTGTGCATTTACTTGTTTGAAATGCCTTATAAGTGGGACAAACATTTTGAGATTATTCATCAGTTTAATGAGTCATAGTTTTTTCTCTTGGTTTGTGAGCTGAGTGAGGAGCTCATGGGCCATGTTTTTTTTGTGGATTTCTGCTTAGGTGACTCTTGCCTGTCCACATGGCCCCAGTGGACTCTGCAGCACTGCCTGCTCCACATTACCACATGCCGTATCTTTGACACAGGAGCACTCATGAGACTGTCCCGATTCCTTTCTGCTCCAATCATCTCCCTTACCCATGCAGCTTTGCTATAGATCGGAAAGCAGGTCCTCTTTCTTGTTTTCCATTCGTCCATGGCTGAAAGACTCCTTACACTTAATCAGCAGAGGTAATAGTCTCCTTCCAAAATTTTGCATTGAGGGTTATGTCCCTCATCTTCCCACTCTGGAACACAAAAATCAGGAAGATCATTTTTTAAAATTCTATTTTCTGCCCTGCCAAAGCTTTCCTTAGATGGCCAGCTGGCCGGACACTGGGAAAACAGGAAGCAAGGTACAGCTGAGTGTCTGAGAAGTCGGGCGCCACCTCGCCACTTGAGTGAGCTATCTGTTGGTCGCTTAAGATTGGGAAGGTGAGGGGGGGGGGGAGGGGGGAGAACAAGGAAATCCGTGGCTGATATGTAGAACTGAATTGTATTGCAAAATAAAAATTAAAAAAAAAAAAGATTCCACTGGGTAAGTTTTTGCAAGTGTTTTTCTTCCTCTTTTCTGGACCAAGAACAAGCTTGCAGTCTTGATGATAATCTTTACAAATAGAATCCATTCTGTGTTGACCCTGATGGAAAGCCTCCCAAGACACCACTTTCTTGCCTTTTGTATTCTTTAAAACCCGTTATTAGCATATATTCATTGCACAAAAATCAGTTTAGTGATGAGAACTTCATAGACTTGCTTTGATTATATTCACCCCCCCCCCCCCCCGTTTCCCCCTCTTGCCCACCTCACTTCAGCTGGCGCCTTTCCTGTTTCCCAGATAGATCCTTTCTACTTTTATGCCCTATTAAAGTCTAGAAAAAAAAAAGTGATATTCATTTTCTGGTTTCCTTTGTAGAATTCAAAGTTTTGAGGGAAAAACTTAGAAACATGATTATAAAATATTATGGATTGAATTCTGTTCCCCAAAAGTATATGGCAAATCTCTAACTCCCAGTATTTCATACTGTGACCTTATCGTTGCACACAGAATTAGGTGAGGTCCTGTGGAAATAACGTAGCCTAACCCGATGTGCTTGGAGTCCTCATGGCAGAGGCCACATGAACACTGAGGGTTGAAATGATGCAACTGTCCACCAAGAATCAGACTGTTAGCAAATCACAGAAGGTGGGCAGCGAGTGAGGAAGGGTTCCCTACAGCCTGGCCCGGCTGATACTTTGATTTTGGAATTCTAGCCTTCAGATAAATTCCTAGTATTATAAAATACCTATTTTCTGGTACATTTTTATGGAAGCCCCAGAAAACTAAAATAGAAGTCATAGCTGTTTACATTATGCATCACCAGTTTTTCTATCGATGAATGTTCACTGTACATAGTGCTGGGTTTCATAACTCATTTGAACACATTTCTTCCTATACTCCTATTCCCTCCCCTTTTCATTTTTACCTATTCCAGCCAATAGTCTCCTACATTCCCCTCGTCAGATTCCCTTCTGGTTTTATGTCATATATATGCAATCTTATGTATTTGGATATATCTAGAGATATGTGATCCACAAATGAGTGTAAATGTGTGATGTTCATCTTTCTGAATCTGACTTAATTGCCTAGTATCTCCAGGACCCCAGAAACCTCTCTCAGGCTGATTCTCAGTCAATGCTACATCTCTGACCCTGTAGGTAACTGCTGTTGTGTTGTTTTCTATTATTACAGCTTCTTCTCTAGTTTTATGTAAATAAAATCATAATTGCATTCCCTTTAGCTTGAGCTTTTCCCTGCTTGGCATAAAATGCCTGTGAAATTCATTCATGATGTAGTCCGTACCTGTCACTCATTGCCTTCAGAGGTAATGGCAGAATCCTTTGTACAACTTGAAATAAAAATTAGTTCTCTTTTGGTATTACTATGTAAATTGTTCTTATGAATTGACTTGATTTTGCTGTATGATTTTTGTGAAGGAAAAATAACCAGAAATGCCAGTGTAAGGGGTTACAATGAGGCTGATTTTAAAAATGAACTGACTCCGTTACTTGGTAGAACTAACGAGGCATTGAAAACCAGAGGAGAGAACACGCTGCTGGGAAGGCCTCCGTAGGGCTTTCGCTGGTATCCAGACATTTCTAGGAGTAAAACAGTAACACTGGATTATAAAACCACAGTATATTCCCTGTCATCCCCAAACCATACTTCTAGAAATTAATAGAAAGGAAACAACTAGAGAAACATATTTAGCTTCAAGGGTGTTCTAGTTTGTATCGTTTATGATGACCTGGGAAAGGAGCAAGGGATGTGAGAGAGAAGGATAGAGCAGAGAGAGGTTTGACTAAAAACATTAGGCCAGTGGTCTTCAACCTTCCTAATGCTGGGACCCTTTAATACAGCTCCTCATGCTGTGGTCACCCGCAACCATATAACATTATTTCATTGCTACCTCATAACTGTAATTCTGCTACTGCTCTGACTCATAATGTAAATATCTGATATGTAGGCGATCTGATAAGCGACCCCCAAAGGGGTCATGACCCAGAGGCTGAAAACCACTGCCTGAAGGCACACTCATTAAAGAAGATTAACATTGTTCTCTTCTGACTTCAACTTTAGCTTATTTTCATTTTAGATCAATGATGACATATTTTGTGGAGCTTAAAAATTACCTGTGTTAGAAGAGTATTTAATGGTGTGACAACGCTGTCTGCATATTGTTTACTGGTGAACTTGTTTTAAAACAATAAACAGCATAAATTCATTTTTTTATGATTAAAACTATGCTAATATACAGTAAAGGCAGGTGATTAAGTGACAACATGTTAATTAACAATAGTTAGTACTTAATGATAGGATTATGGATGATGTAAATTTTGTGTTTTGGGTTTTCCATTTTTTTTTTTTTTTTTTTGAGACAGGGTCTTCTTATGTAGTCCTGGCTGGCCTGGAACTCATTGTGTGGAGCAGGCTGGCCTCAAACACACACAGACCACTTCTCTCAGTCTTATAAGTGCTGAGATTAAGGGCATGGACCATCGCACCTGGTTTAGGCTTCCCAGTTGTTTGGTATTGTTTTTGAAATAGGAAGCTGGACAAGATGGTTCATTCTTATAATTCCAGGATGCAGAGACAGGAGGATTGTGAGTTCGGGGCTGGTGTGGGCTGTATAATGAGTTCCAGGCCTGTCTGAGATCCACTGTAAGGCACTATATTAAAAAAAAAAAATAGAGGATTGCTTGTTGTAAAGGTCATGTTAACTTTGTAACATGTGATGTGGCTGAAAGTGTGACAGTGGGTGATTAACACAGTCCATTGTGGCATTCATCTGAGATAACCTTAAACTCAGTCAATTCTGTAGCACATTATATAAGCAAAACTCACCTCTCCTTTTTCATTTTATTGTTTGAGAATTTCATACATGAATATCATGTGGTTGATCAAATCACTCCCTACTCCATCCTCTCAACTTCTCCCCTATTCTCTCCCACCTTTTTCCCTTCCAACTTCATGTGTGCTCTCTTTCTTGAAAGACTTAATTCTGCTTTTTATTTACATGTATGTCTGTGCTTGTGTGAGTATATATGCCTTGTGTGTGTGGGTGCCTGCAGAGGCTAGAAGACGGTATTAGATCTCCTTGAACTGGAGTTGCAGATGGCTGTGAGCCACCTTTTAACGGCTGAGCCATCTCTCCAGCTCCTTGTGATCTTTTAAAAACCCACTGAGTTCGTTTAGTGTTGCTGGTGAACGAATGGGCATAAGGCCATCAGCTGGATCTTGGGCAGTCTATTAGGAGACTCATCCAAAGAAAGCTGATATTCTTCCCTTCCCACAAACTGTTAACTCTGGTAGCTCCTCAGCTAGGGATGAAGCTTCAGGAGCTCCTTACCCATCTGTGTTGGGAATCATGGTTGGCTTCATCTTGTACAGGTCCTATGCATGCAGTCACTGCCACTGTGAGTTCATGCCTGCGATGTCTCGGTGATGAATGGAAAGCGCTGTTTTGAAGCAGTCTTCTACTATCACTCTTAGAAGTCTTCCTGCCCCTCTCTTCTGTGATGATCCCTGTGATGATCCCGTGATTCCTCATGGGGAGGGGATGCGCTATAGATGTTCTATTTAGGTTGTAATGCCATCACTTAGCCTCTGCACTTTGATCAGTTGTGAATCTGTATTAATCACCACTTGCTGCAAAAAGAAGCTTCTCGGATTAAGGTTCAGAGCTGCATTAATCTATGGTTACATAGGTAAGTACTTAGGTATAGTTTAGCTGGATAACAGTAGAAAGCTCTCCCCTAGGGCCCATGACTTGCCTGGCCATAGGTTCTTGGCTCAGTTAACAGGACCAGGCATGAGTTCCATCATTTGCCGTGGTAGCAATTGGTTTCTCCCCATACATTTGTGCCACTATTGTGCCAGTGGGCATACCTCTCTCAGTAGGTCACTTCTGTAACTTGCATGGTTCACAGCTGGGTGGAGATAGTTGATGACTTTTTCTCTCCAGTCGTGTGCAATAGCACTACTCCCAACACCATGAAAGCTAATTGGCACGGGTGAAGCTTTTACTTTCCTTTTTCTTGATTGCATTCTCTCTGGAAGAAACCCTTTTTAATCATAATAAACATGATGTAAAGCTGTACATTACTATCTACAAGAGATTGGCTCTAGGATATAGGTGTTCCAGAATCCACTACATGCAAGTCCTTTATATGTGGTATTGCGATATTTATATATGGTATTGTAATATTTACATATAGCCTGCACACATTCTTCCTTACTTTAAATCATCTCTAGATTATTTATAATACCTGATGTAATCCAAATGCCATACAAACATACTGTATTTCTTAGGGAATACAAAAATAGAATAAAAAAAGTTGTACATGTTCAGTACATAAACAACCTCATAGATAGACCTAAGAAATTATATATATTTTGTATGTATGTGTGTGTGATAGGCATACATGTGTGTATGTGTATACAGGTTATGTGTGTTTGTGTGTGTGTATGTGTGCATAAGGAAAGGCCAGAGGTTGATGTCATGTTTCTTCCTCATCACTTTCTACCTTATATATTGAGGCGGGGTCTCTCACTTGAACCCAGAGCTTGATGATTTCCCTTGTCTAGCTAGCCAGCTTCTAGCTGTCTATCTCTGGGATTCTCTGTCTCTACCTCCATAATACCAGGGTTACAGGTAGATCTCCATGCCTGCCTGATATTTATGTGGATGCTAGGGATCTGAACTCCAGTCTTTACATTCTGTGCCAAGTGCTTTACCACTGAATCATCTCCCTATCCCTCACTAACTCTTCTTTTGATCTGTGGGCATCCATCCACAGATGTTCAACTGAAAAAAGGAGAAATGACTGTATATTCAAGTCTATAAAGATATACATTTTAGTCTAACATATGAGTGGTTCTGCATCCATTCGCCTGTTCTGCAACAAAATGTGGGAAACCCTCCAAAGCCACAGAAAGTTCAGGTACACATTTTGAACCTCATGAGTAAAAAATATTTATTTTAATATGATATAAAGAATGAGGTAGAAAGATCAATCTGCATGGTCCACATGTTGCTCTGTTTTTTTTTTTTATTTTCTGAAAAATATATACATATGCCAGGTATTCAATGAAATAGTATCAAAAGGTGGGTTCTTTAGGAGGTAACAAGGTCATGAGGACGAAGCCCTCATGAATGGGATTAGTATCATTATAAAAGGCCAGAGAAGGCAGATATGGAACTATGCACTTAAGAGGCTTAGGAAGGAGGATTACGAATTTGAAGTCAAACTGGACTCTGTAATGATATGATGTCTCAAAAACACATAAGCAACAATAACAACAACCATAAATAATAGTAATACTGGAACTAGAGAGACCTCAGAGAGCTTGTTTGCCTTTTTCACCATCTGAAAAGTCTCATCTATGGAACACTATCCCTTGCCAGATCCCAGATTGCTCATGCCTTGCTCCTGGACTTTCCAGATCCCCAAACCGCAAACATTCAATTTCTGTTTCCTTAGTCTGAGGTGTTTTGTTACAGCAGCCCAAACAAACCAAGATACCGTTGTTTTCTGGGTATTTTAATTTTAAACGTTTCAAAGATGGATGCCAAATCATAATCTCGGGTTTGGATAGAATGCAAAGAACTTAGACCAGTGGGTCACTGTGGATGCCTCAGAGTCTGTGTCTGGAGACTTGGGTGTGAGGAAGGAGTCTTTGTCTCTGATGTTTCTTGGTTTTGTGTTTTGTATTTTGTGTATGTCTTTCTTCTCTTGCAGATAAAAGCAGATGACTAGTCTGTGGAACTTTATTTTAACATCTGGCATTCACTACAGTCCTGGGTAATTTATTGGTTTTATTTTCATCTCTTCTCAAGTTTAGTGTGTTTCTACTTAAGGTCAATAATTTATGGCATTTTGCAACAGAATAAAAATATTTTTTCCTTAATCTTTTGCTTGTGTCTATAATATTGACCTCTTAGGCTTTCTCTATCTCCCAGCCCCCTCAACACACACACACACACACACACACACACACACACACACCCCTACCTACCGTTAAAGCCAATCTTATGGCAATATTAATGGTGTGGATTAGCTACAATTTTGTCTAGAAACTCAAATTATGAATCTTCTTCTCAGTTTCCTCATCAGCAACTATAGTTCTTCAGGTCAAGATTAAGAGAATGGCAAAAATCTCTCCTGTGCCTTCTCAGGTTTTTCTTTTTTGTTGTTTTTGTTTGCTTCCAGTGAACTTACTTTCCCTGTCTTCTTTCATGTGTTGGATCTCACCCATTTTCTCATCAGACAGAGATTGGTCTAGGAAACCAGAACCCAGAACTGTACTGTGACTGAATAGAGGAACACTGACAGGTATGTGCTTATGTACTTCTTTATTCCCTATAGAATTTCCAGGAACTGAGACATAGTGAGCAGCTTCCCTATGTGTGAGTTCAGGAATGGTGGCCTTGAGGCTCCACGACTGCTGGGCTCCTTTCTCTTGCCGTCAGGATCATTGCCCAAGCAGATGGACACCAGGCACTCAGGGACTCAGTGTTAGGGACCCTTACTCTGCCATTCTGGATTTTCTAGTTGTTGTTACGGAGCCTTCTCTGTGGAACTTAATTATTTAGAATTCAGACAAGAGACTTGGCTTGGCCTGTTGTAGTTTTTTTTTTTCCCCTGTGAGTTGCACTTTTATGCTTTTACCATTGATGTCTGCTTTTGTAATCTTATCTCTACTTTTTCCAGTTGATTTTTCCAAGGAGAGTGATCAAGTCTGTGGTCATATTCATGATGTAGGGCTGCCAGATTTAGCAAATAAAAATACAGTACACTCAGTTAAATTAGAAATCCAGAAAAAAAAGTTTTAGTATAAGTATATCCCATACAATATTGGAGACATATTTATGCTGTATGGTTATCGCTGCTTATCTAAATTCAGGTTTAGCTGAGTGTTTTATCTGACAACGCTACATCCATCCAGGCTTCTGCCCTCACAGCCTCTATCTATTGAATTTACATTGTCTTAAAAAACTCAGGGAGACAAGGATTAAGGCACTCAACCACAGCTCCTCATGACTACAAGTTGTTTGTGTGGAAAGGCTAACACTTCGGATGTGTTTACTGGGGAATGGGTTACCCCTCCTCACCCCTGAGCTTTCATTATACGGATTTGCCCATTCCTCCAGGCCTCTCTCCCTCTTGCCCTGGCTCTACCATATCATCCAAAATTCCCCACAGGGAACGTTCTCATCATCCCTGCTCTGTGACAGGAGGCCTATGCTGGTCTAGGACATTGCTGTTGTCTCAGTATTTAGCACTGTTCATCAATGAAGGAATACATTTAGAAGCCCAGGGGCCACGTGAATAGGTGAATTTTAAGACTTCGATAACATTTTCCATCAGAGAAAATGCAGAAAAAACAAAACAAAACAAAACAAAACAAAACAAAACAAAACAAAACAAAAAACTTGATTCTGGCAGACCTTGCCAGAATGGAAAAGAATGAGAAGAGAGGATTCTTTTTACAAAGCACAACTGCTTTGCCAGTGTGCTGTTCAGCCTAGACTCTATGGACTTCCAGATAAAGAATCTTCAAGAGAAACAGTCTCCCAGAAATAGCCACCATGCTCTGGGGATGTGCCCACAGCTTGTATTCTGCAGAAAGCACCATTTTATCTGGGCTCTGGAGCTACAGAGGCAAACACAGGCACAGGCCCTGGACCTCCGGAGGCTCAGAAAATTCTCTGAGTATATGTAAGGGGGCTGGAGTTCTGGCAGAATGGGTTGGGAAGGAGACCAGCAAATTCTGCCTGTGATACATAGTAGCCCTGTTTTTACCCTCTGGTTGGTGTGTCCAGGCAGACCTTGGCTAGATCTATGTTTGCCAGCCTCTCTGTCTAGGACACTCATAAATAAAGATGATGGCTAATTCTTCCTCCGGCACTCTGTGGGATAGTTTATGGTTTCTGTAATTAAATCACAGGCTCTGAAGGAGGGGAATGTTTTATGAGGCAGAGGAAAATCTGGTAAAATGGCCTTGTCCTCACTTGGATGGAGCAGGGTTATGACAATGTGTCGAGTCAGGGTGTTATTCACTAATATTTTTTTAGGAGGAATTATATACTTGTTTCTTTTAATAGAATAAAAAGCTTCTCAGCTAACTATCTATACTTTTTATAGTTATAATAACTGGAGGCTGCACAAGGTTAGCAAGCTAAGACAGTGACTTTGGTTTTTGGAAAAAGGGAATGAGTTAGGGAAAAGGTTATGATGAACACACCCTGGTGTTCGTAGGGTGCTATCTTTTCCTACTGACTTCATCGGCTTTCATCTTCCCACCAAAGCAGTAAATGGAGAAAAATCACATTGTTCATCATAAAACGTTTCATTGTGTTTTGGGCTGAAGTTGAAAGGTTGATAATCATAATAGGTGAGTAGAATTAGGGATAAGACATAGTGAGAAATTAGTGTCTTAATTTCATTCCCAATCCATTTGGAAATAGCGGTTTACATAGGGCTGTGCCATATGAGAAAGGGGATGGCCCTGTGACCAGCCCTTCCCTCCAGGTTGTCTCAGTCTATGCCACATTTTATAGGGCCTAGGGGACTTGACTCCCCAGACAATTAAACTAGAGTCTTGGGAAAGGAGGGTGGGAAGGGGATTCCAGACCTCAGCTTTGAAATGAAAGTCTCCAAGTGAATAAAGTGTTTTGCAATTTGTGAGCTACTATTTTGGAATGTGCAAAACTATTTGCAGACCTGGAATGTTGGCAATAGAACTGAAAAACAACCCCACCCCCCAAAAAAACCAAATCCAAAACACCCCCCCCCCAAACAAAACAAAACCAATAACAACAAGAACAACCCGGTGGGTCTTTGAAGGATGGCTTGCTGGAAGGCTTGGGAGATGTAGTGAGGTGGTGTTGGTAAGAAGCCCCTTGTCCAATCATCTCACACCAGCCCCTCCCATATGCACCTCTGACTCCCAGATGCAGCAACAGGGCTTTGCGCATCCCATGCATCTACGTACAAAAAGGCCAGCACTCTGCCTTGGTTTCCCCCTCTATCCTAGGAAAGTTTTCCAATGCTTGACAACTTCCTGAATGACGGTTCCTCCGGCTTCCAAACGCAGACAGTGTGAGTTTGTGCATACCGGTGTCAGAGCGTGAGAACGAACAAAGGAATCTTTTGAGACTAGATTTCTGCAAACTGATTGTGACCTAGTGTAAAATAGGAATAAATTCACTTTGCAGAAGCATGCCTCTGATGGGGGAATGTCTTTCTGTACGCTGCAAAGATGTGTTCTCTGATTGGTTGATAAATAAAGCCATTTGGCCTATGGCAAGGCAGCTTAGAGGCAGGTGGGAAATTCAAAGGGAGAGGCAGGAAGAAGGTGGGGAAAGATGCCAGCCCAGGTCCAGGCAGCAGCATGGAACATGTGGCAACATATAAATGAACAGAAATGGGCTGAGTTTAAATGTAAGAGCTAGTCAGTGGAAAGCCTAAGCTAATGGTCAAACAGTTTTAATTAATATAAGCTTCTGTGTGTTTACTTAGGAAACGAGAGTAGGAGAGATTTGTCCCGACCGCCAGTTGGCTGGGACACAGGAAATCTTCCAGCTACATGCCCCACCCCCACCAGGATGTGGGAACAGATGGAGTCCTATGCCTTTCTTTGGTATCATTGGTTGTGACAGATGAGAAGCAGGCAGTAGGAAGAAAAGAATTCTGGAGTTCTTTCTATGGAAAGTGTGGAGCTTTGGTGTGGGATCCTTCCTTAGCTAGTCTTGGTGGCAAATGGAAGAGTGTCCCCACTTACCTCCACTGGAACTTAGTGTCCATTCTTTTCAGGATTTCAGGATAACTCAGAGGAAGCAATGATTTGTTGGCCTGGAGAATCTTAAGAGATTGTATTAAACACAGGAGGCAGGGAATATACTGGCTCAAGAATGACTCAGGGAGGGAGGGAAACTTCCATGAAGACTTTTGTGTTTCAGTAACGTGTAATGTGTTTCCTATGGTAGTCTCCTAATCGCACACACTTAGTCATAGTACAACTCATGTTCTACTAACAGGAGAAGCCAGAAAAGGATGCTCTTGCTGTTCATCTTATCCTAAGGACATCTCTGACATCTAGCCCTCCACTGCAGCAGGGCAAGCCATACCCTGGAAGACCTTGGTCATTTATATTTTATGAGGAGTTAGGTCATAGGCTTCATCTTGAGTCCTAAAAATAAAGAGACAAGAAAGTATGTAAATGATAACATTTATCTAAAGCCACTGGTTGGAATGACAGAAGAAAAAGAAAGGTAATTCCCAAATTATCTATTCAAGGCCATTTGACTCTGAGAAAGTATTTCATATAGAAGATGGTTTACACTTTTTCTTTTTTTCTTTTCTTTTTTTTTTTTTTTTGAGACAGGGTTTCTTTGTGTAGCTTTGGAACCTATCCTGGAACTTGCTCTGTAGAACAGGCTGACCTCGAACTCACAGAGATCCGCCTGCCTCTGCCTCCGGAGTGCTGGAATTAAAGGTATGCGCCACCACCGCCCAGCTAGACTTTTTCTTAAGGCTATCTTCGTTTATTATTAGATATCTCTTTAACCCAAAGACGCATCACAGCTACTGCAACATTTGTGCAGCGGGAGCTTCCTGTGGTTCCCTTTTATTTCATAAATACAATGACATCAAAGTGAAGTTTCAGCCTTGAGCAGTGGCTTAGGGGAACGAGGTGGGACCTTGTTTATTCTGTTGTGATTGATGACTGTGAGATGTGGGGAGTGAGCCTGCAGCAGCAAGATGACTGTCACTTGGTTATCCATATTAGTACTTGTTGCAGGTGTTACTTCTAGCCTGTGGAGTCCATTTTCTTGGGTTACTTAGTGCTCTACAGGAAACACATAGTTGGGGGAGAAAAGTTGACCATGTACATCAAGATGAACAGTTAAGAGCATAGTGTTGAGATCAACTGGGGAAGCGGAGGTGGCAGGGAAGTGCTGTCCTGCAGTTACATAATGGAGATGGAGTATTTGACCTCTCAGGTTTGGGAGCGGCAGTAGGTGAACAGGCACTTTGGAAATAACAGAAGTGAGAGCTTGCCTTAGGAATCTGAAAAGTAGGCTCAAGGGGGACTCAGAGTCAGTGTAGCCAACCCCAGGAGCACACAGGTTCAGCCGAGTCACAGATGAACAGCCATTGTGCTGAGTCAGGGGACATAACACCTTGTCCCTCATCATGCCTGATTCTTCCAACTAGGTTGTTATCTTGAGAATTGTGGTTATGTTTTATCTTTATATTCCTTTAGCACTGCTCACATTTAATTCTTGCTTCCTAGATGGAAACATAACTCCAACAAGCTTTGTCACCTGCCTCCTTATTCTTTTTAGGACTAAAACAAATACAGACTTGATGGCGCTTTGGCTTTACAATGGAATAAGGATTTTAGGTCTTCCTATTGGTCCATAACTTTCTAAGCATAGACTACTTCCCACACACAGGGCTGTGGGCTTGGTGGAGTCAGGAGGAGGAGGAGGAAGGTGAGTTTTGAGATGATCAGAATTCTCTGTGTAAAGGCTGTCAGCCAGAAGCATTTGTATACCTTTCAAAGCAATTGTAGAGTCGAGAATAGAAAATTGTATGTAAGGGCTGCAGATATGGTCCAGAGGTTAGGGGCGTGTACTACTCATCCTGAGGACCTGAGTTCAGTTCCTAGTACCTACTATAGGTGGCTCGCAAAACCCCATAACTCTAGTTCCTGGGAATCTGATGCCCTCTTCTGGTTTCCTAAGGCATGTACACTCAAGTGCACAGGCCCAACCCTAAGCCCCTTGACACAAACATACAGTTAAAAATAAAAGTCATCTTTAAAAAAATTTTAAAAAAGTTCCTGTAATGTGACTGTAAATTTATTAGAGCCGAGACTCATGATGTCCTTCAACATTTATCATCAATTTAACAATCAGCATTCAATGTTTTAGTCTTTTACTTGGGAAAAATACAAATTGTAAATTTTTTTTCATAAAAACCTTATGAAAAGGGAACATCTTTTTTTGATGAAAAGGATAAATTTAATATTGTAATGAAGAAAAAATACAAATAGTCTTTTCAGGATAATTATGGAAATTGTGGCTGTAAATTATGCCAGCTTTGTGTTTAATATGAGCCCCATACAACAGAGACTCACAGCACAGTTAATTATGGTTGATAACAATTAATTATATAATTCAAGATATCTATGAGAGCATTTTGAACATCCTCAACATAAGAAAAGGTATGTTTGAGGCCATGCGTATGCCAGTTACTCTAGTTACACACATCGATGTAGGTATTGGAATTCATATTGTGATCCATAGATATAAACAATTGCTCTGTGTCAATTAAAGCACATTTAAACTTTTAATTTTAATTTTTAGTATGTTGAGATCCAAGGTGCTTAGCCCTGATTATTTTTAAAGATTTATTTATTGTTATTTTATGTGTACGAGTGCTTTGCCTGATTGTATGCAAGCTATCACAAACGTGCAGTGCCCACAGGGGTCAGAAGAGGGCTTTGGATTCCCTGGGACTGGAGTAAGCTGATTATGTGTGCTGTAGGAATGAAACCTGGGTCCTCTGCAAGAGCAGCAGGTGCTCTTAACGGTTGAGTGTCTCTCGGTCCCTAATATATATATTACGTGAAAAAAATGAATGCAATAAAAAAAAACAGAGGAGAAGCAAGGCTACTAAAGTGGTGCAAGCCAGCTCCTAGAGCTGTGAGTTGGCCTCATTACTCCAGTAATCCCTGCTCTAGGAAAGAGCATCATCCTCTTCAGAGGCAGACAATGATTCGCACATAGTACCACCTTCTCTCTCCCCTCACATCTTGAGTCAATGACACCTGCTCAGACTTGTGAACTTGGAGGAAACTTCAGTTTGCAAGACCTAAATACAGTGTGGTAGTACCAAAATGTATTGATAGCTTTGTTTTCTTCTTTTAAAAAAAATAAATGGACACAAAAATCTAACAAAACCCCAAAGAAGAGTAGATTTCATTGAAAACACCAGCCTTTTGGTTCAGAAGCTCTTGCAACACAAAGTGCCTGTGTGGAGGGATGATAGTACCAATTTACAATGATTGCCGTCTCTTCTATCATGGATGGAGAGTTTCAAGTGTCATGGGGCTCCTTGGAAAAATACCAGGCCAGATGAGATGGCTCAGTGGGTAAAGGTGTTTGCCACCAAGACCTGAGTTTGATGCCCAGGACCCACATGGTGGAAGGAGAGCACCAACCCCCAAATGTCCTCTGCTACTTCCTGCATATGTGTGCAAACAAGCATGTGGTGGGCACCCACTTTAAATAATACATGTAATAAAAACTCTTCAAAATATTACAACAAGAGCATTGTATAAAGCTCACTGACTTTAAGCAATGACCTCACAAACATGCACATTGCTGTGGACGAGGCTACCTTTGAAAATTTCTCCTTTACTTGGTCTTATTTTCCCCTTGAAATACAGATTCACTCAAAGTCCCTGCATATGTAGCTTAGCGAAGTGACTATTCTTGCAGAGAGAACTCCGATATCAACAAGATAATTCGGAATGATTTCATTCACATTTACTATTTGTTAGATAGGTGATGTGAAGTCAGCCTAAGTAGATTTTGAACGAAAGGAGATTCTGAGTCCCAGAGATCTGTTTTAAGCAACGTCAGTGGAAAATTCTTCCTCTTACAGGGCCTTGATGCTAGTACACTTTTTAATCCACTTGGCCCATCTGGGTCATACTTGTTGAATTCTTTTACTAAATCTGGACAGACAAAGCTGTATACTCCTCCTGCTCTGGAGGCGTTCCCGCCCCTCAGCTCTGGGCAGCTGCTGAGAGAAGTATGTGCTGGCTCACCATGAGGAGTGTGCTCACTGACTGAAGCATGCATCCTTCAGTCGGAGCTGGGGATGGAGTGCCACCTCCTTTACTCTCTGTTCTCACCCCAGCCAATGGCTGTTTACCTGTTTGCTTTGGTGCTCCGGAAGCTGTGACTACAAGCCCAGCCAGCAGGGGCTGTGTCAAAGCCTGGGATGCGGATGGATTCATTTTCTTAGGAGAGGAGACTGTCAAGAACAAGCACTGACCTTGAGGTTCTGGTTTAATTATTTATAGATCACTTCCTTTGTGACCCTCTCCACTGACAGTCTTCATCCAAATCACGGAGCATTTTTATGAAGCTGTTTCTAGTACTTAATCCTGAGGAAGTCTAGGCCATTGTCCTTTCATCTCTCCACTTGAGCGTGGTTGCCCACTTTTGCTGACTCCTTGGCATAAAGTGACAAAAGGAATCCACACGAAGAAGCAACATTGAATTGTTGCTGTATTTGGAATGTGTTTAGGCTATGTACAATAAGAACCACAATCCTCCACACTTGCTGTGCTGACATTTCTCTTTCCTACTCTTGCTATTGTCATGTGTTTGGAGTTGGTTTGGTTCTGAGGTTGATACCAGGAAATGGGGGTTATCTAATGTCTACGGCTGTGTTTCTTTCTCAAACAACCTTATTCTTAATCTACTTTCTCCCAGGAAGCTGAGATGGCCCATTGCCATTTTGGCCCATCAGAGACAGCCCATGCCCACACCCAGAGTACTCTTAAACAGACATTAATTGGAGGTTTTAAGAGCAGCAGAATAATACTTAATAAAGTTATTCTTTGTTTTCCCTATTGATTATTTTAAATGACATAAAAGCCAAGTCTCATCTTGACATGGTGTTACTCTTAATTTTGGCATGAATCTAATAGAGAAATATTAAAAAGAAAGGATGGAAACAGTCAAATAAAAGTGGTACTGAGGCAGAAGTCACTTAGGAATGCAAACAGGATGGTGCTAGGGAGATTTTGTTACCTCAGATGTAAATGTTCAGGCTGCACATAAAGGTAGAAGGTGATGTGCCCAGAGGAAGGCTGAAGTGAGTGCCATGTACATGTGAAGGAGAAGTTGGACTATGGTGGTTACTGCTCCAAGTACTTTGAAAGGCTGGTGATGATCTGGACAGTGCTGTCAAATCTGGATGCATGAGCTGTCAAATCTGGATGCATATCTGAATGAGGCACGTTGTCAGGAAAAGGCGCAGCTCTCTGGGTCCCACCTGAAACCTAGTGGATCAGAAGCTCCAAGGGTGATAGTTGTTTTCAGAAAACTTTCCAAGAGATGAATGGAGGAAAAGATATTTGAGCTATAGGAATCATTATGTAATGTTCCAGAAACTAATTTCTGTTGCTGAATAATAGGGAGGTGGCCTGAAGAATGAATAGTCCCACCCACCAAAAGGACCCGTTTTCTCCTGGGCAGTACAAATGTCGTGAACTGAATAAGAGAGCTCTGCTTTACCTGGGATGTTTAAGAATGTGCAGAGCAAAGAAGTAGCAAAAGAAGGAAGCTTTGAGGATGCTGACTAGCTTAGATGTGGTTGGTGATGCTCTGCCATAGACCTGCTGTTACATGGAGGTTCTGGTTGGAGGAAGACAAGGGGGGGGGACCGGTAACGACAGAGCCACAAAGTAAAGAGCAAAACAGGAGGAGACCCAAACAGGTTCAGGGACCAATGTAAGTCATTTATGGTGTGGCTGGAGATGCTGCCTTCTTGTCTGAACCCTTAGGAAGGGGGAATTGCAGAACTCTGTCCTCTGAGAGCATTAGCATCTTTATCAGCAGCTGTGACTCCTTGCAAGTGACTCTCAAGATTAAGTTTGTTGATGTCCCGGTTTAGAAGAAGGGGGGGGGGGCTGGTCATTAGACTCTCACCTTAGAGTCCAGTTGTTCTCATCTATACCTCCCTCCCAGCTGCATTTGGTTTCATGGTCTTGGGTGGTAAAGTGTAGAAGGTTATCAGAAGTCAGGGCCCTAGTCATGCAGCTATGGGGAAGTCATCATCTGTGTTGGGGTGAGACTTCCGTGGTGTGGCTATTCTCTTGCTGCTGTAAAGAATCCCTCACCCATGCTCTGTAAGGAAGCCTGATAAACTCATCTATCGTTATCATTTATCCATTGGTCAAGGCAGAGTTTGAAAGAGTCATCCTTTGATTGATTGCTGGTCCCTATCTAAGGTGAGTAGGCATTTGTTTGTATCTCCCAGGAGAAGTTCACTCACCAGAAGCAAAATGCTCACACGGGTTAATGTGTTTGTATTGAGTTGTACATGCATACAGGATACCTGTTTTATTAATCCAAGTGTTAGTGCATCCCTAGATGAATTCTAATTATTTTGGAGTTATAGTACACTAAAAGTTTCATAAAGTCAGAGACAGCTTCTGGTGTTGGTTGCTGGATCCTAATATCTAAAATTAGATGCCATAGATCAGTGGTTCTCAACTTGTGGGTTGTGACACCTTTGGGGGTTTGAATGACTCTTTCACAGGGGTTGCCCTAAGACCATCTGCATTATCATATATTTACATCATGATTCATAACAGAGGAAAAATTTCAGTTATGAAGTAGTAACAGAAATAATTTTATGGTTGGGGATCATCACAACATGGGGAACTGTATTAAAGGGTCATAGCATTAGCAAGGTTGAGAACCACTGCTCTAGATCCTCAAACACTGAACAAAACAAAGATGAAATTAAAAACACTGAGAGCATCTGCATGTAGCTGAACTCCATCTGGACAAGTGTGACCACCGGCCGTTACCATCTTAATAGGAATTATTATATGTTTCTTGATGTTTGAGTTTACACTTAATTGTTTATCTTGTTACTTACTCTCCTTTTTTTGGGGGGGTAAATGATGTCTTTTTTCTCTTCTTTATAAAGAAAATCAATTTTCAGATGCTTCCTTGATAATAAGTGCAAATAATATGAAATCCTTTAATGGCAGTTGTACTTCCAAGGGCATTTCATTTTTTAAAATCAAAGGGATTAGATCTTATTATTGAGTTTGAATCATCATTTTCATAATGGGAAAGAGATTTTTTGTGGTAGACTTTTTGTTGTCGTTGTTTAAATTCTTATCAACATTCAAAATTTAGAGAAGTGTAGTGCAAAGTGACTTAATCAGAACTTGAGCAGAGAACTGGACTCAGGCAGGACAGAACTCATTTCTCTGTTCCTTTTGAAGTGCAAGGGATGGTTTCTTTCATGCTCTGACTTTGATGGAGGGATCTGTTTCACATGTTGACAGTTCCTTTGTGTGCACATAGAAGAGTCATGCTGATAGTAATGAGATTTCATACCATCCTTCATGTTTGAGTTCATGTTTGACTAACCTGGGTGCTACTCCATAATCCCATGACTGCCTGACTATGGGAAAGGCAAACCTCAAGTTTCAAATATTTCATAAACCACACACAAGCCTGGTAGGGCATACTCAGGAGTAGGAGAGACATGGTCAACAGCAACGAGTTAGATTTGGCAAGAGCATACGTTGTCCTTTCCAACTTTGAGGGTTTGTCTTGTGTCCAGAGCCCACATCAGATACAGGGCTACAATAAAATTCGTCTCCAGAGAAGGGGTCATGGAAATGTTGCCTTCTACTTTCTGCATAGAAATGAAATGAAAATCATTTGCTTTCTTCACAGCTTGAAATGTAAAGATTATTTAAACAGTAGGTATCATTATAGCATAGTAGCCCTTTAAAACAGTTTACGGCTAACGTGAAATCATTTTCTACTCACACATGAATGACTTATGTAGCACGAATTTTTGTGAAGACACCATCAGGCTTATGTCTTCCTCTGCTCTTTTCAGGTTGCAGCCGTGGCATTTGCTTCCTATTTTCCTGAACAATTGAAAACTAGTGGCAACATTTTGTATGCTGTGAAGTATCCATTCGTGATGAAACTTAGCAATGCGGCTTGCGGGAAAGAGATGGTTAGAGGCTTCTAATCCTCTTGCAGAATACCCAAGTGGTGTTCTAGCACCCATTGAAGTGGCTTACTACTGCCTATAACTACAGCTTTGTGGGACCGATGATGGTCTCTTCTGGCCTTCGGACACTTACACATGTGCATATTGCCTTTAAACTTAGCTATGATGTTCAGATACCTCCCATAGTGGAATCATGCATACCACCATCCATCCTTATATGTCTGGCTTATTTGACTTAGCACCCTTCCAGACTCATCCAGGCTGTAGTGGCTCATCGGTCACTATGGAGGACTTTGCTCTGTGCTTCCCCTCTTATCATTTTCAGCCAACCTTTTTGGGAAGTTGATAAGTCAGTAGACTGCTGGACAGTTTGGAATTATATTAATTCATTCAACAAAAACAGTTAAGGAGCAAATATGAGCTCACATAACTTTCCTTGTGTTCTTCCCTATCAGCCTTGAGAATCTGTTGCTCTGCTAATTATTCTTTTTGGTAGGATTCGCCTGCTGGATAGCTGAAAGATGTATTTGTTTGATGGAAGTGACGTATTTGCCGATGTGGTTATTGGTAATTGAGCGCAGCATTCAGCAGGCTATCACTGATGCATTAAAATGACTAATTATGCCATCATTGTCTTAAAAGTTGATTCACATCCTGACTGTCCCCCTTGCTTATTTATTTACATATTTTGTTTTCAGTAAAAGTATTTTTTATACTCAGTGGATATTTAGATTGTGTCTGCTTCTGTTTACTGCTGAAGCCCAAACATTCAGGCTAAAATTGGCACTCCAAAGAGGGAAGGGCAGCCAGGGACTGCTTTCTCTCCAGATTGTTGATAAAGCTGTCAGCCAGGTTGTGGGTGTGGAATTCTGGCAGGTTTAGTGTTCAGAATTTCTTAAGCTCAGCCAACTGGCAAGCAATGACATTAAAGGATTGAATCTGATATTCTGACTCCCTGGTGTACACTTACACATGCATGCACACACATACACAATCATACCCATATGCGCGCGCGCACACACACATACACACATACACACACACACACACACGCACTCACGCACTGCATCCCCCACCCCCCATACCCATTTTGATTTCTCTATGCTGTACTGTGGTTGTAGAAATTGCTAAATAGGATCAATAATAAAAACCAGATACACTATGATTTTAGCATATCATTATTTTAAAAATAGATATTGTTAAGGTTTTGGGTTTGTCTTTCTGATACATTACATAAGTAGCTGCCAGCCTTGTAAAACAGATACAATGTTACTAGAAATACAATTTTATGTGGCTTATTTGGGGAGCTGGGATATTGTTGAAGTAGGTGTTTCTAGAGACACTAGAGGCACATTGGTTTGTCTGCTACTGAAAATCAAGACCTTATCATTCAGTGTGGTCCATAACCACTGTCTCATCACCTTGGAACTCAAAGGGAAACTCTCAGGCCCTAAAATTGCAAGAGTAACCTGTGCTTTACAAGGTTTTATTGTGGTTTGCAGGTGCGCTAAAGCTTGATAGATATCTGCCAGAGAGAGACTATCTATTTAAATTTGGAGGCAAATGTACTTTGAATCATCGCACACTATTCGTTATTCATTTGTTGGTACACATATGTAGAGAGATTTATTTTGAGGAGCTCCCATATTTGTGGTGAGTTGATAAGCTCAAAATCTCTAAACCAGAATGGCAGGCTGGAGCAAGTCAAGGTTCAGAGTGGCACAGACTTTAGCACACACCGTACCCACTATCCATTTATCACCTGGCTGATAGACAGAATATCTAAAAGATGAGCCTGAAAGTACTCTTTTTTCATTAAGTCATTTTTACTTGAAAATTGGAGTTATCAATTGAAGTAGTATTTCCAAAGGCCTTCAAAGTTATCCATAATATACTGTGTCGGTTATAACTTTAAAGTATGTTTTCAGGTATATGGACCATTTATGAAGCTGGGGTAGATAACTGGTTATAGTGCATGTTCTGGATTTTAACTTGGGAATATGTGTGAAACATGCTCAGAGTCCACATAGTTATTGATCCAGCCCATCTTCTTCTATTGGTTTGTCTGTTTTTTCTAAAGAAATAATCATAGATATGTGAAATGATACAGTGTCAAGGACAGAAGGATGTTAATAATTTATTTTGCATTTTGTTTATGCTTGTGTGTGTATGTGTACACATGTAAAGGTACCCTCAGAGGCTTGAAAAAAGTGTCAGATCTCCTGGAGCTAGAGTTATAGGTACTTGTGAGTCCCCTCAATATGGATGCTGGGAACAGAACTTGGGTCCTCTAGAAAAGTAGTAAGTATTCTTTTTTTTTTGTTTGTTTGTTTGTTTTTTTTGTTTTTTGTTTTTTGTTTTTTTTTTGAGACAGGGTTTCTCTGTGTAGCTTTGCGCCTTTCCTGGAACTCACTTGGTAGCCCAGGCTGGCCTCGAACTCACAGAGATCCGCCTGGCTCTGCCTCCCGAGTGCTAGGATTAAAGGCGTGTGCCACCACCGCCCCGCTGCAAGTATTCTTAACTTCTGTGCCATTTCTCCAGCCCCAACATGAGGATGTTAAATACAGTGTTAATTTTAAAAATGAATCAAGCAACACTAGTTCAATAGTTAATGTTGCTGTTACAAAAACCTCAACACTAGCAACTTATAGAATGAAGAGTTTGCTGCTCACGTTTGAGGGAGTCATCATCTTGGTGGGGAAGGGAGGGGTCAGCAAGGGTGCGAGGCAGTCCTTCACACTATACCTCAGTCAGAAAGGGAGGGAGACAAAGGCTGGTGACCAGCTTGTTATCTGTTATTTATTCACTTTGGATCCCAGCCCATGGAGCGGTCTGCCCATACCCAACGTAAGTTTTTTTTTTTTCACCTCAGTCAGATTACCCGGAAACCCCCTCACAGACACTCCTGAAGGTTGGTTTCCTAGGTGTTACTAAATTCCAACAAGCTGAGTAACCACTGTACCATCTACACAATGAGATATCACATAAGTATTTAAGAGGATCATAAGGTAATAGTTAATGGCAGAAAAGCACACATAACATGTTAATTTAAAAGACTTGGAAATTATATGCATATCTATATAGAAAAAACAGTAGAAGTGACCTTTCATAGTGTTGAGAAGGATAGCTAAGTGTTGGCATTATGGTTGGGGTTTTTTTTGGTTAGCTGATCTTAAAATTTGCATGACTTGGAAATTGTATTAACAACATACAAAGTGTTTAACTGCAGCTCTTTGTAACTCAAGTTAATTTGCTACTAAACTGTAGCCAGCTTCTCACAGGTAAGGGTTTTCATTTTGAAAGTTGCCTTAACAAATGAAAACACAACAATAAAAGCTGCCTTCATTAGGTGTTTATAACCACCAAATGTTTATTGTGCTCTTAAGATTACTGAGCCAATAGAAGCAAGGGGGTTGGACTGACCCAGGTAGAGTCACAGGGGAAAGAGGTGGGAGAAACACATGAAAGTCAATTTTTGTTAAATTTCCAAATGCTCTATAGATAGAGACCCTGTGAAGAGTTAATCTGGAAAAAGTTGTGCCTGTTATGGTGAACTTGTCATCTTGGTGTAGGGCATGTTAGAGTAAGAATTTAAAAATATTCCTAACAAAGAGTTTGTTCTAAGATCTCTTTCCTTTATTCTTACATTTTGCTGGAATCAGAACCCTTTTAAGGTTTGGTTCTGCCTTGTTGATAAATTGTATGAAATGTCATACTCCCAAGTAATTAATGTCATACTCCCAACAGTTTTTTTTAAAGTTAATTGTAATTTTTAAAACCGTGTGTGTGTGTGTGTGTGTGTGTGTGTGTGTGTGTGTGTGTGCGCGCGCGCGCGCTGCAGCATGGGTGTGTGGAGGTTAGAGGACAACTTACAGAGGTGGGTTTTCTCCTTCCACCATATGGATCCAGGGGATGGAACTCAGGCTGTCAGTTCCAGTGGCAAGCACACTTTCCAATGGAGCCATCTGGCTGGCTCCTGTTTTCTTTTAATTAGCTCCTCTGAGCCTGCAAGTTTATAACATGCAGTGAACAGGTGAATGTGCAGCTTTGAAAATCCCTTTTGGAACGATGCACATGGCTGCATTATTAGAAGCCGTGCTGCGCAGTGAGCAATGATAAGGATTGCTAACTCAACTTTGTCCCTTTAAAGGCAACCAAGTTGCTGATTGAATTGGCATTGCTTACTGCTGCAAACCTTGGCAATTATAAAGATTCTAGAAGTATTATAGATGCTGAGATTGATTCTATGGGCCTTGCTTCTGGGACCCTTCTTCGATTTCATACTGGCTTTCTGGATTGTTTCCCCTTGTGTCTGAACTTACCTGGAAAGAGATCATGGGCAGTATCTTAGTCAGTGATCTCTTGCTGTGAAGAGGCACCATGACCAAGGGCAACTCTTATAAAAGAAAGCATTTAATTTGGGCTTGCTTACAGTTTCAGAAGTTAGTCCGTTCTCATGGTGGGGAGAATGGTGGCATGCAGGTAGACATGATAGTAGAGAAGTAGCTGAGAGTTCTACATCTGGATCTGCAGGTGGCAGGAAGGGAGAGAACCTCTGGGCCCTTGTAACCTCAAAGCCCACCCCCAGTGGCATGCTTCCTCCAACAAGGCCACGCCTTCTAATCCTTTCAATTAGTGCCACTCCCTGGTGACCCAACATTCAAATCTACGAGTCCATGGGGCCATTCTCATTTAAACTACCACAAAGAGTTATGAGACTCATTAACAGGTTGTAATGTCTGCTTCCTGAACTGATTTGACCAGTATAAAGAATCTAGTTGTTTTATTTTGTGGTTTTTAATTACTTTTTAGGTTTTATGTTTAGGTTTTAGTCACTTATTCACTAATATTTATTACAAGCTGGAAATTTTTTTCCTGAAAGGTATTTTCATACAAAAATTTGGTACCTATTCTGGGTGGTTTTGGAATTTAATTTTGGTAAGAGAAAAATATAGCAAATTCATTGAGGACAAAAATGTGTTTCTTGTTTTATTTATTATCATGTAATGCTGTGTTATACAGAGCTATGTTGAATTCAATGGTCATACATTAACACAGACATTAAAAAGGGGTGTTTTTTTAATATATTCCTTTCAACTTTGGCTGGACATTTTTATTTTGTAACATTTAGAACTTTTATCATTATATATGATATTTATCATAGATATGTGAGTTGTGCATGGTTGTATATAGTATGGATTATGTTTCATTTTAATTCTAAAGCTTCAATAAGTAGCTCTGCCATTAGAAAAGAGTACTTAAGTTCTAGTGTCTGGCAGTAGTGGGGCTTGACTTTTCCAATTGTTTTTCCTATTACTAGTGTCTGAAACTGTTGAGTTATTGAAATAGTTTTAGTTCTTTTCCTTGGAAAGTTTCACAGTATGCTTTGTGGCACAGTTGCCACATCTTAAGAGTCTTTTAGCTTGTGAGGGAACATGAAGTTCTAATAGAAGGGAGCTTTGCCCTTTATCAAGGCCAACAACATCGAGACAGAGTTCTCTGTTCTTTTTGTCGTGTTTTAGTAAATGATCTTCACACTTTAGCAAAAGTAAGAAATCTCAGACTGTGTCATGGGATGGATGTTTTGTGTTGTGCCCTGGATATGCTCACATATGTCTGTCCTGTCCTAGAACAGCAAGAGACTGAGATGGACATTCAGATCATTGAAGATTTATTGACAAAGTGACAACAGCAAAGTCATTTGGCCAGCCACTGCACACAGCAAAGTCATTTGGCCAGCCACTGCACACAGCAAAGTCATTTGGCCAGCCACTGCACACAGCAAAGTCATTTGGGCAGCCACTGCACACAGCAAAGTCATTTGGCCAGCCACTGTATATAGTAAAGTCATTTGGCCAGCCACTGTATATAGTAAAGTCATTTGGCCAGCCACTGCACACAGCAAAGTCATTTGGCCAGCCACTGCACACAGCAAAGTCATTTGGCCAGCCACTGCACACAGCGGTCATTTGGCCAGCCACTGCACACAGCGGTCATTTGGCCAGCCACTGCACACAGCAAAGTCATTTGGCCAGCCACTGCATCCTGGTATTGGAGTCACTGAGAAAAAGAAGGCAGTCAAGAGCTAGGTGGAATGATACTTTACTCACACAGAACGTGACCAGATTTAGTAGAGGGTGTTGGCCCACCAAGGCCTCTAGGTCCCTCCTGATCATTGTCCTGCTTGTACCACTGTTGTGGTACAGAATAAAGATACAGGGTATAGATGAACAGAGTTGCCCAGGTACCACATGGCACATGTGCCTGGGTGAGACAAAGTCATATACATATTTAGTGAGAAACAAGGAAAGGTATTTCCACATAGAGCAGTAAGCCCTGGGCAAGCTGCAAGGTCTCTCACAGCAAGGCAGTGCTCCAGAGCATGCTGTTGTGTAGCAGGAGATGTTGTGGGAGGTGAAATACTACACATAGAAGACTCAACACTTATGCAGATGAAATATAATTCACACTCACCTGAGTAATAATGGCATTACTGAACACAGTTTCCTTGACTCTTCACATTCCTGTGGCTTTCTAGGGCAGAGATTACAAAGGTCTGACAGTTCATCAAAAATGGATACGACTGAAATACATTGTATGCAAATGGGAGAGCATGTGGGGAGAGTTGAGGGAGGGGAAATATATGATAAAAATATATTGTATGAAAAATTTAAAAATAAATTTATAAACATTGTATATATATATATATATATATATATTTCAAAGAATGACTTATTTTTAAAATGGAAGTATTGGACTTCATGTATTTTTTCCAAGGGATGCTTTTTCGTCTGTAACTCCCAATACAAATGTTACCACCACACCAAATTAGTGTACAGCTCTAAACAAATTGATTCTATTGTTCATTTCACTGCCAAATCCACGAGTCTGAGACATCTGGAGAATCAACAGGCATTCTTGATTATATTTACAAAATTACAGAGAAGATCCATTTCTGATACGAATTTCAAAACCAGAAAAACAATGACGCTGATGTATGTACACACCATAGTCTGTGCTTCATTCCTTTAGGACACAACTACCTTCGGCTCGTGTCCAACTCTTGAAAGTTAATGTATTTTAAAAAATCAAATTTGGGAAACGATGAGGTGAGGGAGGGAGAGAAAGGAGGCTGACGGGAGGGGCCAGTGAGGGGAGGGCCAGGAAAGTGAAGCAGAAGAAATGTTTCTAAGAAAGACAGTCACATTGCTGCATTTCAGAGTCACAGCTGGAATTTCATTTGCTGTCGTCTTCAGGATAATAAAATTTATTCCAATACCACTGAGGAAGCCAGAATGTTTTTTTTCTT